>NC_033800.1:114476906-114517492 GCF_001876935.1 Asparagus officinalis
TTCTGAGGCTAAAACTGTTCTCAGAATGTCTGCTGAAGCTGAGGTCCCTCTGAGCACGGTTATTGAAACTGGAGCAGTTGTGGATGCAGCTATTGTTCCCATCATAGCTGTTGAAGCCAAGGTTGCTCTGGATACGGTTATCAGAATTGAGGCTGAAGAAGCTATAAGTGTTATGCTAACTAGCTCTATCACCTCAACAAAAATTCCAGCCTAGTGTCAACCATAGTCGCTGCTTCTACTGCCGCTATCACTGCTTCTCCTACAATCATTACAGCAACCACTGTGTTCACTCCATCATCGGTAACGACTTCAGCTGCTGGCCAATCGGAAGTGGTGCCCTCCAATGCTACACCCTCTTCTTCTTTCGATTTGGCGAAAGACTTTGGGGGTGTCAAAGGTCTTAGAGAACTTTCTCACCATTCTAAGAGAATCTCCCATTCAAATACTGGATCATGGTAGGGACTTCGCTAGGATCAAAGTGGTGTTGGAGCCTCTTATGAACTTAATGTAGAATTTGACCAGCGATTTGGCTGTGCTGCCGTATTGGGTGCATATAGTAAAGGTGAAAGATCTTTTCAGAAGGTGGCAAAATTGCCGCAATTAGTCTCTTTTCCCTCTGGCTGAAGAATGAGCCATGCAATACTTGAGGCAAAGGGACGATTCTCTGTTCGAACTCGAATGCCATTTTCTTGAAAAGAAGCAAGTGGTCAAAGAGCTCGAAAGAGTCAGCTAGAATTTGACCAGTGAAGATAGAAGGGTTGCTGATGCCGAACAAAACAAACAATGCCTAGTTGAATCCATCAGAGCCACTATTGCTGGTCTTAAAGTTCAACTGGCCGAGGATGAAAATGAACTAAAGACCGTAGTGGAAGTGCGGAAAATACTGGTAGCCAAGCGGGAAGCACAGCAAGCATCGTTTCAAACTGAGATCAATAACTTAGGATAGCTAGAAGACACCATGAGCAACATAAAGGTGTTTTTTGACGACGAGCTGTGTAAACAAGCTTTAACAAAAGTCGAAGCGGAGCGCCAAGAATTGCTGAACAAACTTGATGAAGAAATTCGTGGATTTCTTTGACTTTGACCTCTGTAGTTTGGCTTTTGTAGTGGTATCTCATAAATAAGGCTATGATTTTATCCATCTACTCCACCTTTCTGTGTATTTTGGCTCTTTTAACAAAGTTCGTATGTTGAGTGAAGCTCGTATGATGACATGTGACTCAACTCGACAAGATTCAATGCTCAAAACACTTTCGTAGTTGTCTTGATGAGCCTCGATGCTCGGAGATGAAGTTCGTCAATTTAATGAGCTTCGTTGCTTTGAAACTATAAGACTTGTGAAACAAGTCTTCGTGTTTTAAGACAAAGTTCGAGATTTTGGTGAGCTTCGTCATTTAAGAATGTTAAGACGTTGTTTTGAACAAGTCTCAATGTCGAGGTTTAGCACTTCGGTGAACTTCGTCAGTTCGAAATTTTGAGACAAGGCTCGATATTTATATAAGTCTCCAGACTCAATCGTATCTCAACCGAGTCTCATTACTCGAGCTTGGTTAAGTTTGTGAACTTCGTCATTCTGGCAATGTTGATCTACATAGATCCGTCTTTTCATTTCATCAACATTAAGTATTTAGTACTTTATGCGCCTCTTTGGGCCAAACGCCCTTTGACCATCTGGCACTTGGAGATTTGTGTCGCAGATCGCGGCCAATGAGCTGGCTCCTTTGATTATATATAGGCTGCTACTTCACAAGAAGACTCATCATCTTCTTCTTTGAGCTTTGAGTTGGGATGACTCAGAAGAGCTTTCGCTGTTTAATCTTGTCTTCCCTTTCCTCTTCAAAGCTTCGAGCTTTTCTGATCTCGTCGACTGCCGTTAGTGAGGTAGGAGGCACGAGAATCATGGAACCTTCGATCGGCGCCATTGTTTCAACTCTCATTTTAGGTAAAATTTTGATCCGATTGGATTCTTGATCTCATGACCACAGAGTTTGTGCTTAGAACATTTGAACCTCTAATGATTGGATGGTTGCTCTGTCGCTTGGAGCTTGAGTTTGGGGAGACGAACAGATACTCCTTTAACTTCTCAATGCAGTTCTTGTGTGTAGAAGCTCGTCAGATGGGTGAGACTAGTTTGATAGACAAAGTTTATCACTCTCGATGAATTTTGCTTATCGAACGAGGCTTTCCTGTTTGATGGGATTCGTCTGTTTGACAGAACTCGTTTGACTAACAAGACTTGTTCATTTGATGAGCTTCATTTCTCGGATAGGGCTCGTCTGTTTGACGTGACTCGTTGACTTGATGGAGTTCACTCATTTGATGAAGTTCATCTGCCAGATGAAACTCATCTGCTAGACGAGGCTCGTTGGTTTGATGAGGTTCATCTAACGAGGTTCGTCTGAATTGATGAAGTTCACCCATTCAATGAAGTTCGTCTGCCGGATGAAATTTGTCTGTTAGATGAGGCTCATTGGTTCGACGATGTTCATCTTATGAGGTTTGTCTGACTGACGTATCTCACACCATTACCTTGACTATACTTGTTCTGAGCTAACTTTACCATTTTACCCATTGCAGTCATTCATTCGCTTGTTCTTGAGAATCTTCTAATCTTTCAGAACCAAAGTTATGTGGTGCTTCTGTAACTTACTGGGCTTTCGAATGCAACTTTGAGGAAACATTCCAAGTCTAATCATGTTTACTCCTTCAACATGTTGAGCATCTAGAAACATGCAATCCTTTATCTTGGGCCTCGGAATATGCGGCAGCTTCGTAGACCTACTAAAATGCTTATCCAAGTTCCCTCGTAAGCAACTTCAACTATCTTAGAGATACCCTCTCACTCTGTAACTCATCCACGGGTAGTTGAAAGTTGGTAATGGTGAATATTTTTTACCAAGAAATGGGAGGTGGTATTTCAATAACAAGAGCTGAAGCGTTGCTGGAGGCGAGGCTTGATGTCACCGTGAGAAGCTCTGTGATGTTTTACGATGATAATTTGCACAAGAAGGCGTTGGAAGAGTCTGAAGTAGAGCATTAAAGGTCACTAAATGAACTTGTGGATGAACTTCACAATGTTATTCGATCCATCTGAGTTCAATCAATATAATATGACTTTTTGTTGGTGTAACTTCAATCATCATATGAATAAAATTATAGTTTTATCCATTGATTACTCTTTTCTTTTGTGCTTAACAACCACAACTTAGAATATTTAGCAAACTCTCAGTTATCAATGGACTTGATATGTCTTTACCAACTGCCAATTGAGTTGGACTAGCCATGATTTAACCCTTAATATAGTAAGTTATCGAGGAATTTCTCTTAGGCTTAATGCTAAGATTTCTCCTCTATCCTTAGCTATTTTAAGGCATCAGATTAAGAACATGATTATAATAACTAAGTTGTAATTAAGTCAGATTATAAATGTTGGGAATTTGAAAGCGAGGCTCATCACATAGTAGGCCCGCTATTAGGGAATAACATCACTTTCAAGAGTGACGATGTGGAGAAGATCACGTCGTTCAGTGACATGGAAGTATAATGACTGTGATTAGAATAGCAGCACATCACATGGTAGGCCACTATAAGGGAACAACATCATTTTCAAGAATAATGATATGGAGATGATCACGCCATTCAGTGACATGGGAGTATGACGACTATGATCGGAATAGCGGCACATTATATGGTAGGCCACTATCTTTGATCGCTCTAAGGAAATAGAGTTTTTTAAAAAGATTAGATAGTAAATTATCACATGGTAGATCACTACCTTGATCGAATGACAAGTAAAGGCTCATCACATGGTAGGCCATTACTTGAAAAAACATCTACATGGTAGTTTTGTGAACCTGCCATCTTGTCAAAAAGGATTGATGGGAGAGTTTGGACGGTACCAGGGAATGAAATTATTACCTTAGATCATCTCGTAGGAGTTGAAGGAGAAAATTTCTTTCTGTACTGGTACATCATTTGATCAGGAGTCCATGAGTAGTACTTCTTCAGAAACTTATCGTTGATAAGGCATCATGATTTTATAGCCATCTTGAGTGATCAGGTGGTATGCTCCATTTAAGTAGACAATTTCCACTACAAATTGTCCTTCCCATTTTGGTTCGAACTTCCCTTTCTTTTTGGAGTTCAAAATTATAGGGCGTCAGACAACGAGCACCACGTCACCTTTCTTGAATATGCGGTGTCTGACTTTCTTATCAAACACATTAGAAATTTGAGCCTGATAGAACTCAATATGCCGTTGAGCTTGTAATCGATTTTCATCTAGCGCTTTAAGTTCTTCAAGATGTCGGCGATGATTTTCTTCAGTTGTCATACCGATCATGAGTGCTATCCGCAAGGATGGAATTTGAACTTACAATGGCAATATAGCTTCACATCCGTATACCAAGGAGTATGGTGTGGCGCCTGTCAGTGTATAAACCGTTGTGCGATACGCCCATAAACTTTGACCTAATTTCTCATTCTAGTCTTATTTGCTTGTATAGACTAGTTTGGTGAGAATTTTCATGATGGTCTTGTTAAAAGCCTCTGCTTGTCCATTCGTAGCAGGATTATAGGCTGTTGATGCTAAGTTTCTGATCCTGAACTTGTCACAGAAACATGTGAAGGCTTGGCTAATGAATTGGGACCCATTGTCATGGATGATGCGTCTTAGGATAGCATACCTATATATGATGTGATGTTTGATGAATTTGATCACATTATTTGTTTTGACTAATCTTAACAGGATTGTTTCGACCTATTTAGAAAAGTAATCGGTTATCGCTAGGATGAAGTGATGTCCTTTAGAGGAAGGTGGGGAAATTAGGCCAATAATGTCCATACCCCATCTTTTAAATGGTCATGATGTAGCCAAAGGATGCAAATGCTTCGGCGACTGGTGCATGTAATTAGCATATATCTAGTAGGTGTAACACCGTTTAGCATAAGCGACAGCGTCCCTGATCATATTTGGCCAGTAGTAGCCAAGTCTGCACAGTCGGTCCCACAATTTAGGTCCTGGATGGTGAGCTCCACAGATGTCGTCATGGGCTTCTTTCAGGGCTTCTTCTGCTTCTTTGCTTGATAAAAAGTTAAGCAATAATCAATCGTATAACCTACGGTACAAAGTCTGTGATTGGGAGTCATAGTAAAATCTTGGCGCTCGTCCGCGAACAGATTCTCTTTCTTTGATGTTTTCAGGCAACAAGCCATATAAGATGTAATCGATGATCGGGAACCTTCAATCTCTAGGTTTGAGTGCTTTGGACTCTTCATCGACCTCATTAATCTACAATGCGTTTTTTGGATGGAATAGTTGCTTGCTGGTTACCGTAACCTGTTGAGTAGTTCCCTCGAGCAGAGCTAGAGTAGCTGCGAGTGATGCCAAAGCGTCGGCATATGTGTTCTTAAGGTGAGGTACATAATCGATGTAGAAGCCTTCAAAAGAATCAACCATTGTGATGGCCGCTGTGTGATAAGGGATCAGATCTTCATGTCTGACCTCGAATTCCCCTTTTAGCTGGTTAATGAAAAGCTTCGAGTCGCCAAATGCCTCTAGGTGCTTCACCCCTAGCCTTTTAGCTAGGTGAAGACCAATGAGCAAAGCAATATATTCAACCACGTTGTTAGAACATTGCTCAATTAGGGAGAAAGCTCAGGGTAGTACGTGATTCTACGGAGAAACTAAGACTACCCCTACTCCGACAATTATTGCACCATGAGGATTTGCTCTCGATGCACCATCAAAGAATAGCTGCCATACCTGTTCCTTTGAGACCACATTGACTTCACAAGTTTCGTCTGGCATGTCCTAATATAAATTGACTTTTCTCTTTAATGGGTGGTTGGCCATGAGATCGTAGATGACTTTCCCCTTTACTACCTTTTGAGGTTTGAAGTGGATGTCATACTGGGATAGCAGTAACGCTCATCTTGCAAGTCGCCAATTCAATGCATCAGGCTACATCATGAATACTGTATTGGATTGATCTTGGAGATAACATGTATGGTTTGCCCGACCAGATAATATCGCATCTTTTGGATTGTGAAGACCAAAGCTAAACATTCTTTCTCAACAAGAGGATAGTAGTGTTCGACTCCTGTTAAAGTTCTGCTGAGATAATAAATAGCTTGTTCATGGTCATTATCATCGTCTTGCATCAAGAGTCCTACTAAGGCATGTTCTGTGGCTCGGACATATATTAGGAATGGCTATCTCATTTGAGTGCAACCAATACCGGTGGGCTAGAGAGATATAATTTAATCTCCTCAAATGCCTTCTGGAATGCCTCATCCCATAAAAGGATATGCCTTTCTTCATGAGTTTTTAAAATGGCTGACACTTACCAGATAAATTAGTAATGAACCTACGAATATAAGCTAGACGACCTTGCAGATCGCGAAGCTCTTTAAGATTTCTTGGAGGTGAGAGCTCTTGATGGCTTTGACTTTGTCCAGGTCCAGATGGATTATGTTGGACGTGACAACAAATTCAAGAAATTTTCCACTGGCCATCCCCAAGAAAGACTTGGTTGGATTCATCTTCAACTGATGTGATCGCATAAGGTCAAACATTGTGTTCAAGTCATGAGGATGATCACCTTTTTTACAACTTTTAACAACTAAGTCATCAATATAACACTCCACTGTCTTTCGCAGGTGTTCTCAAAAAATAGTGGTCAGAGCGTGTTGATAGGTTGAGCCCGCATTCTTCAATCCAAAGGGTATTACTGTATAACAGTATATCCTTGAGGTTGTTTAGAAGGAGGTGTGTTTCTCATCATTGGGATACATCTTGATTTGATTGTACCCTGAGAACCTATCGATGAAAGACATCCTTTCAAACCCACACGTATTGCCGATGATGACATCCGTGATGGGCAAAGGGAAGTCGTCCTTTGGACATGCCGAGTTTAAGTCTCTAAAGTCAATACAAACTTGAATCTTCCCGTTCTTTTTCAAAACTGGAACGATGTTAGCCACCCAATCTAGATGCTGCTCTTCATGAATAAATCCAGAATTTATGAGCTTTTTAACGTCAACTTCAATCGCTTCCATCATCTGGGGATGGAATCACCGTTGTTGTTGCTTGACAGGCTTAGCGTTCAGTTTGATGTTAAAGCAGTGCATGGCCACCTGAGGATCAAGGCCAGGCATGTCCTCATAATTCCAAGCGAAGACATCGATATACTCATGCACAAGGTGATTAGGTTTTCTTTTTCTTCGGGCGACAAGCTATCACTTATGAATATGTGTTTCAGATTAGACTCATTCCCTATATTCACTTGAATCAACTTGTCGTCAGTAGGAGGCTCGCGTCGTTCAAAGTGATTCTCCCATTGTATGCTGAGTTGTCAACTCAGTGGATCCTCAAATAGAGGTAGTTAATCATCCTCCCAAGTTTCAATTGGCTGAGCTGAGGTCATGTTACCATAAGTCTTTTGAAGACAGCTCTTGTACTGATATCTACATCCCAGCTTGCTAATTCGAACGAAGAGCTAATGGAGTAGCCGTCTGATTCTTCATTAGCCTCGAAACATAATGTTAGCGGTGGGGATACATATCCCAATGCTCTGCGAGTCTTATCGTAGTAATCGTCGGGTTTTCCATTTGGAAGAAAAGGGGTGAGCGTAGTGCGCCGGCCTTTTCCGAAAATTTGGCCTTTTACATAGGAAAAAGTTATATCCCATTCCCTTCATGATGCAGCGCATTGTCGGCTTGAAATATGAAAATTAAGGTGTTCTTCCTTCTTCCTCAGATTCATCCAAAAGAGTTTACCGTGGGCCCTCTGTTTGCCGGAATATGATATCCTCTTGGCCATTTTTCCTAGCGGGTACCACAAAGATGGCCTGCGACAATTCAACGCGCCGTCGACTTGTTGTGAACAATGAATGAACCGACATGTGTAGTGTGGACTCAGCTTACAATTGCGGCAAAAAGTCTGACAATGTGTTGATATTTGTACCTGGTATATCAGAATTACATTCAACATAGGATAAGTAAGGTAAATCATCATTATTATTAAAGATAACTTCACCGTCATTATCTACAGTGTCATTTACTTCAAGGATCTCATGTCCAATTACAACGGGCTCAATGTTATTAAAGACAAGACCCTGTTCGTACTTAGGCTTGGTATCATCCTCATTACCACTATCGAGGTCCTCAACTGGTGATGCGTCGGTAGGCTCACTATCTGGGTAGTGGATAGAATCAATAAAATAATTCACCACCCCCTTGAATGGTTGCATTTTCACGACTACTGTTTTAACCTCTCCACACTCATCCACATACTTCATGCACTGATGTAAAGTGGATCGAGCAATCAAATTGTTATGGATCCAAGGTCAACCTAATAACAAGTTTTAGGATGTCTCTGCATCGATGACATAGCAGGTGAAATCTGTCTTCAAGTCTCCTATTTGGTATTTAAGCTTAATCTTGCTAAGGGGACGAGTGTTGGAGGCGTTGAAGCCGTAGATGGTGGTTCCCGTTGCTAACAAGCAGTGAAGAGGGACCCCAAGATGGTGAATGAGCCTCAAAGGTATGATGCTCAAAGCAGAACCAGAGTCAACCTAGAATCGGTCTACCTGAATAGGTCCAATATATCCCGTGAAGTATAAAGGCCTGTCATGCTTTGGGTTTTTCACATACATGTCTTCTGGGGAGAATGTGATGCATGGCATCTGTCCTTGAAAGACTTGATGACATAGAGGGCATGTTTTTGGTGTTTGCTCTGTTGGAATTGGTGGAAAATGAGCGAGGAAGGTTTCATTGTCAACCAGTGCTTCAAGTAGAGCTTCCCAGGTTGATCGAGATAAGCATAAAATCTCAAACAATGTGATCCTCTCTGGAATATTAGCTAGTTGGGCCAATACATTGAACTAAAATGGGCTCTTTGAGCTTTCAGGAGTGTCCTTCCTGGGTGCTCTATTATAACGAAGCTCCTTTGATTTTTGATCATTGGAGGTTACTTGAGCCTTCCCTGTTGCTTCTTCCATCGATTTTGGCTAGGTGCCTACCGCTTCAGGGTACTTCTTCAAGTACTCCTTACCCCCGCGTGTTCTCGGTACTTGTGCGGGTTGTGTAGCGAATGTTGGTTGCTCTTCATCAGAACTGCTAAGGGAAGTAGTTTCAAATCCCTCATCTGGAATGGCCATAACAGCGTTGCAAACCTTCTACTTGGACTTGGACATCTTTGAACTTGCAGATGTCTATTGTCCATCTATAAATAGATCAGGATGGACCTACATAACCTCACTTGTCGGGGTGGTGTAAAAAACCATACACCTCTCCTTTTGCTGATGCGAATCAAGGTTCACAACCCTAGTCTCTGTTTGGGGAATCGGTTTCACACCATCCTGGATCTTTACCTCTGCGAAATCTCTAAATTGCAAGGAGATCATATTTGTAGATACCTTGTTTTGTTCCTCTTGAAGGGTCATGACCCCTACGTCCAGCAAAGCCTGAATCTTATTCTTTAGGATATAGCACCCCTTGGTTGGATGATGCAACATTTTGTGGTACTTACAGTAATTAGGATCATCTGTCCTCGACAGCTCCTCAGATCACCTCAATTCTGGGTGTTTGATCTTCTTCGTCTTGATCAAAGACTTGAGGATGGGGATGATTTGTTCATCCTTGAAGTCGTACTTCTTCTAAAATTGATTATCAAAAGAATTGCCCTTCTGTTTCAAAGAAGATTTAGGGGAAGGGGAGGTCTCCACTGCCAAAGTGTCTTTCCCCATTCATTGTTTCTGAGGAATGAAATTACCTTGATTACACCCTCTTCTCGGCCTAGACTCGTGAGACTCTTCATCATCTATGCTCTTGAGCATGTTCTCAACCTGTTCTCCTTGCCAAACCAAGTCCTTCCCCGAGCGAGCTTCAACTACGCCCATTTTGGAAAGTATGTTGATAGAGCGATTGTTCCAGCACATCTCAATAAGTGTAGCCTCTGAGACTTGATCACGGGAATATAGTGATCGGTTCCTAAATCTCTTGACAAAGTCACTGACGGACTTTGTCTTCTTCTACTTTTTGGTTAGCAGAGTAGCTATAGACACTTCTGTATCATCATCAAAGAATCTGGCCATAAAAAACCTTTCCTAGTCCTTCCAACATTTGATGGACCTAGGCTCCAATCTTCAGAACTATTCAAAAATGACCCCCTTAAGGGTACTAATAAATAGTCGAGTCATGATAGGATCATTACCCGTTATATGTCCAGTCTGTGCTAGGAAATAGTAAATGTGTTGGGTAGGAGAACCCTTATCATTGAACTGCATGAGGTTGAGTGGCTTAAATTTTTTAGGATAGGGGATAACATTCAACAGGATATGGCCTAGTCACCCCTGATTCCTTGAAGTTTCCTTGAAATTTCAAAGCATCAAGCTGCTTCTGGAAATCATCCAACTTCTGATCTCATCCTTTCTTGTGAGGGTTGGACTCAGCTTCGGACGATTCAGAATGAATGTTGAAAATTTCTCTATCTTCATCCTCTTCATTAGCACCATCTTGGTCTCGACGACTAGATTCCTTAGCACCGGGTTAAGGTCATTGGTGCCTTGATCCTGAAGCTTCAGCAGTAGCTTTCTTCTTTTCTTTCTCTTTGACAAGTCTTTCTATCATGGTGCCTTGATCCTGAAGCTTCAGCAGTAGCTTTCTTCTTTTCTTTCTCTTTGACAAGTCTTTCTATCATTGCTTCCATGCGCCTGATAGATTCTTATAGCTTTCTTCTTTTCTTTCTCTTTGACAAGTCTTTCTATCATTGCTTCCATGCGCCTGATAGATTCTTATTGCTGGAGAATAGTAGCTTGCTGTTCTTCTAGCTTTCTTGCTATGCCTTCTTCATTCCTGACCATGTGAGTATTCGCCTTCTCACTTTGATTAGTACTAGGTGGTTAAGAAGTTGCAATGGCTGAGTTTTTAGGCTCCTCAATGACATTGTCTGAGATGCCCACTAATCTTTGGTAATCTAATGGAATCACTACTTCGGTGCGGGTACAAGTGTGTTGATATGCGCCCTACCCTTTGATAAGCATTTTGCCTAGTCCTGGGGAGAATTCAGGATCACAGGACTTAGAGGAGTCAGCTGGGGCTTTACCCTTGCCTTTGCTGACCATATTAATCGTGACTTTAGCATATTCATTCCTAGGAACTTGATACCTGGGACAAAAGCGCCTTTTTCAGGATGACGGAGTTGTTGAGGTTCAGATAATCACTCAAAGACTAAAGTCTTAGGTGCCAATCCTCCACATTGACATAGGGAAAGCACAACAGAAATGAGCTTCTCATAATTACAATGAGACTGCATTTGGCTCATACTTCATTTGTGGATGAGATAATAACGAAGATCAGTACTAGGACATCCCCAGTTAGCTTCGACAACTTGGCAGTGCATGAGCAAGAATATTTAAGTGTTAGAGATTGGCGAGCTTGGGTCGCTAGAGGAACCTTGTTATTTGCATGTTTGAGGCGAGGTTGGTTGATTGGACGAACCCGACGTATTCGTCATCTCGGTCGGCTCTTGACTTGAGGGTCATTCTCCTGACGAGCTTGAGTTTGGCCGGCTTGAGCAGCAGGGTGAGCTTGTTGGATCGGATGATCCTCGGGTTGAAGACGAGGTTCATCGTTCGAGCACACTTGGATGTAGGAATGAGGTTTGTTATTTTGATGCACTTTAGCTGATCGAGCCTCGGTAGACTTATGGGCCTTAGACGTTTTGCCTCATGGCTGATAGTGGAAACCATCCAACGAGACCAAAGCTTGAGCCTTGCAGCGAGCCTGATTTTGACGTTGAAGTTGTCTTGCACGTCTTGAAAGCGAATTGGTAGCGGGTTTCGCAATAGTTATTGCTTGACTGGGCTGTTCAACAGCAGCCAAAGTTTGGCGAGGCTGCTTGACAATCCACCTCTTAGTCTGGTAGCTAGTTTTTAGAGACTCGTCAGTCAGAGGCTGAGGTTCCTCTTCGAGATTGACTCGAGCAGAATGGTCAGAAGCTACATGATCTGAAGTCTCATACGAGACTCTATGGCACTTACGTGCCTTTGTGGGACTCGGAGTACGTGAGGAGAGGAACTCCTTGTACTTAGATTGGTCGAACTCGATGATAAGAGTTTCAACCTCGGTTCCTACCGCGATCTTATCTGATTGTGGCATGACCAGTTCATCTGAAAGAACGACTACTCCCACTATGGTCGCCATCTTCTGTAGGATCAAAAAATATATAATTGATTCTTGTTTTAAGAATGGATTCTATCACTTGGTAAGAATCCCTTACAATCACTCTCTCTCGAGTATAGAGGAAGAGAAGATTAATTTGACTTCTCTTTTGTTTAAAGTGGTTCAAGGTTGTGAAAGGATGCCTCACTTGATACTCAAGTCGAGTTTGCTTCCTGTTGACGATCAGATCAAGATCACTTCAAGTCGAAAGAGGAATCAACCTCTATCGATGGCTTCAATAGCTAGAACTGAGGTTCAGGTCTTCAAAGATCATGAGTGCTAGCCTTGGTTTCTTGTGCTTGTGCTCACGATGGATTTTTCATAGCTGCTTGGGGCTATTTATAGGCCATTAGCATGTAACCGATGTGCTAAAATCATGGGTAGAGGGGCGTAACTTCCTCCTGCAAGTTAGCCCGGCCACGTAGGCTGACTTGGTCCTCGTGGCCGATGTAGCTGAACTTCGTGTGGATGATGAGCATCGCTGTGTGGCGAGGTTCGTCAGATTAGATGAGTCTCAACGCACAGCGAGGTTTGTCTGATAAGGCAAGCTTTACAGTATGGCAAGTTTCTCTTGACGAACTTTTTCTTCACTGACTTTGTCTGACGAGCTTCATCTTCACTAGCGAACTTTGTTTTCAACAACTAAGTTCAACTGCCTAGCAAGTCTTGTGAACCTCTTTTGATGAGCTTCATCTTCACTGACAAACTTTATTGTTTGATGACCTTTGATCCTTTTTTCCAACAACGAGTTTCGAACTTCGTCCTTGACAATGAGCTTTAATGCTTCCAGTTGAGCTTCTGAAAAACATTCATCTTCATTGACGAGATGAGGTGCACCATGCTAATGATCCTCGCCTATTTGCAATGAGGTGTGACCCTCATTTCCTTTTTAGCATTTTTGAGTGCCTACACTTCAGAGCCCTCCGTCAATGTGCTGTCAAGGAGGGCAAGGCATCATCGACGTTAGAATCAAGCTCACCGTGAAACCCGTGCCTTAGTCTCGCTACATGGTTTCCACTATCAGCCTTGGAATGATGTGGCTGGAACTTACAAGAGGGCCAAGACTCACCCAACCAAGGTGCGTTAAGATGAAGAACTTTGTCCACAGCGCGAAGTTCTCCATTGTCGACTAAGCGTCCAAGTGCGCATAGATGATGAACCTCATCTTCAACACGAGCTTCGTCCAAGATGACAAGTACATCCCTCTATCTAGGTTTGTCCCACCATTGAAGCTTGCTAGACTTAGTCTCGTCAAAAGGACGAACTACATTCTCAACACCAAACTCACCCCGTTGCTGAGCCACATTCAAGTGGCCAAGTTGAGGTTCGACGATGACAGCAAGTGCGTCCCCCGAATCAAGTTCGCCAATTGATGAACCTTGTATCAACCATGAGGTTTGTTCAGCCACTCAGGCTCTTTAATCTCTAACCCTTAGAGATTCTTGCGCATGCACGCTACCGAAATTAACTGGGGGAGGTCCTATTGCCGATCTTCGTGTTTACGTAGTTCGTAAACATTGTATGAGACAAATGAAATCTCAATGCAGCTGTGAGAAGCTCATCTCTACAGTGCTACCCAAATGCCAGTGTGGAGGCCCAACACCGAGTGAAAACACCCTATTGTCACTAGGAAAGAACCCTAGAGGGGGGTGAATAGGGTTTATGCTAATCTAATCCGATTTTATACTAAATTAAAAACTAATTGATAAATATATCCAAGCAAATGAGATATGAACAATATATATGTAAGGATATACAAATAACACAAGAGTGAAATAAACACAAACAATATAGTGGATGAAATAAGCAATGAGAGAATGGCAAAAAAGATGAACAAAGATATAAGTGCACCAAGCCAAACTCAAACAAGCAAAATAATTACGGAGTTCGGCCCTTCCGTCCTACGTCTTCGCTCCCCACTCCCAGGGAGAAATCCACTATCACACTGGGTTTTTAACGTTCACCCTAATAACATTTACAGCATATAATATCGGTTTTCAACGCTTACCGATTAACGTTCACAATCTCATAATATAACTACACAAATACCACCTCAAGTGTTGGCCTCTCATGTGTCTCCCTCAAGTGTTAGAAATTATAATCTATCTCTAGGCATTACCACCTACCCCACTCCTCTTGAGACCGACCATGTCTCACACCTCTACACTCCTCTTAGTGTATTTGTGCAATAAAAAGTGAATCCTCACAATTAAGCTTGCTAACAACAAATGACTTGTTCGCTAAACAAGGTGAGAACATAATATGAGCTCACTCTCAATGTCACAAACCCACAACCCCAAATTATACTATGAATATAAATACAATAAGCTTAATAGGTTGTGTGTGAACAAAGAGTATCAATAATACAAACTAAACTCAAATAAATACTAGCTTAATAAAATGATAATCAAACAATATAAATGTAAAGCTAGATTGAGTTTAGGAAAACTTCTCTATAGATAACAAGAGAGAGGGAGAAGAGTGAATGCTCAAACACCAAAGGATGATCTCCTCTTTGCTCTTTTGAAAATTGCTTCACAAACTAAACTCAAACAAACTCTTAAACACTTTTAAACAAAACTTAAACCCTTGTAAAACTTGTTTAAAACATTCTTAAGTAATAATAGAGCTGGGTATAAGGGGGTATATATAGGAAACCCCAAAGATCAAGAAAACCCAGCAAAAAGACAAAATAACGGCAACATGAAAATCTAGAAAAACTAGCCGTTATGCCGTTGGTCGACTGATTAGTCGACTGATGAGCTGACCATTACTAGGAACTGACAGCTCATCGGTCGACTGAAGAACACGATCAGTCGACTGATGACCTCAGTCGACTAGTCAGTCGACGAGAATAAAACAAAATCTTTTGCTTATTCCAGGTTATTTCTTCAGTCGACTGAACACATGTATCAGTCGACTGATAACATGTTATCAACCTGTTATGAACAATAAAAGTGAATTTCAAACCTCTTTAAAAAATAGCAAATAAATTCAAAAAATATAAAATTTTGGAAAATGATTGTAAACGTGAAAATGAACTTGTTATAAAAAGCACTTCCCATTTGAGAAATCTCATCATTTTTCAAAATAGTCCAAAACATGAAAATGAACATACTTGAAATTTGATGTTTTGACTAAACCATATTTTGAAACTTTATAAAATGATTATATAGACTTAATAAAAGATATAAACTATTGTTATTAAGTCTATAAACCAAAAACACAATGTTTTATCAAATATAATAAAATATGAAACATATGAATGTGTATATGAATATATATTTGTTTCATATCTACATAACTACACCAAAACAACTTAACCATATGAAAACAAACATGTATATATATATATATATATATATATCATATTTAAACTTGAAAATTATATATATATATATATATATATATATAAACCAAATACGTGTGTGTATATATGAGCTTAAAGTATCTACACACGAGTATAAAACCTAAACTAATTTACCCAAGCTATAGGTCTTCAATAAGCTCGACTTGGTACATTTGCGGATGAAGCTTGAACTTGAATCTTGTCTTGAATTGCAAGACTTCATTCCACTATTCCTTCCATCCTCCAAAGGATGTGATCATGAAAGCTCTAGTCCATCCAACCTCCAACATATTATTTGTCTAGAATAAATAAGAAAATAAAAAGAATTGTTTTCATGTTAAAAAATTTAAAGTATAATTTTCAAAACCAAGAAAAAAAAAAACACTAAAATTCTTGGTTTAAATATCATTTTGGCACCCAAGCTTTCTTGGTGTCGGATTGTTTAGAGACATGACCCCTATCAATAAAGCTCAAAGCCTTTGGGTTATGAACCCATTTAGGCGTATTTAGTGTACGGACACGGTTAAAACAAAAATTGTGTAAATGACCTTTCCGATTGCAATAAGTGCAATGTAAGAGGCCCATTTGATTTTGTTGACCAACTGGCAGTGCACGGGAATCATTTGCAAATATAGATGGTTTTTTAAGATTATTTTGCAAATGAGAAACATTGTTAAATAAACGTGGTTTATTTGAAAATTTTGGCAAGTTTGAATATTTCCTCAAATTAAAGCAAAACTTTGTCAAATGGTCAAATCTACCACAAAAATCATATTTAAACACATTAGCATACTTATGATGAACTTTATGAGTATGAGCATGTGAATGTGTATGTGTACATGAAGATGAAGCTTGCTGGGATGCACAAGGAGCATTGATATTTTTATGTTTGTGTGCATCATAGCAAAATTTAGCTAAATAGCCTTTGCCACCACAAATTGAGAATTTATAAACTTTGCTATACAAGTGTGCATAGTGTGTGTTTGATTTAGAAGTGTTAACATGTAACTTTGCACATAAGTCCATAAGCTTTTTGTTATTTACCATACATGTTTTTAAGGTTGAATCTAAACAAGATATGCGATGTTTAACTTGACTCAATTCATCATTTTGCATACATGTGTTGGAAATAGAAGTAGATGAAATATGATCATATTTAAATGAATTAAACTCATTTCTAATTATTTCTACTTCTATCATGGCATTATTATTAGCATGAGTTAAACTAGCAATAGATGAAGTCAATTTTTCATTTTCTAAACTTAGCATGTCATTGTTTTCTTTAAGTGTAGCATTCTCCTTAGTAATGACATCAACTTTAGAGGCTAACAACTCATGATCGGATTTTAAACTAATATGCTTGCTTTTAAGATCAATAAAATTATTTTACAATTTTATATAGGCATGTGATAATCTTTCATATGCACAAGAGAGTTCATTAATAGATAGATCATCATCGGATTCCGAATCGCTTACCACACTAGGGTTATCCCCTAATGGCCATGTGCATGATGCTCCTCTATCACTTGAAGTCGATTCCGCCACATCGTGTCAAATCTCCTCCAAATCTCCTTGATGTGCTTCAAAAAGTTTCCAAATCGTGTAAGTACTATCAAAATGAGCAAGTTCGTTAGAAATACATGGTTCAAAAGCATTATGTAAGAGTTCTAACATTAACCTGTTCATTGTAAACATTTTCTTATCATGATTTCTCCACTTGGATTTCTCCAATGTGGGCACAATATAAGCATAATCAATAACTTCCCATAAGTCGATATTTCTAGATTCAACAAATATTTTAAATTTAGAGCATCATTGAGCATAAGGGAAATTTCTATATTTTGGAGAAATATTTGGATTATAACCTAAAAGAAATACATTTATATTCATGATATATATGTGAATATATGCAAGCAAGACAAATGCAATCATAACTAGATTAGCACAAATAAGATATTCAGGATCTTTAACTCAAGGTGATTAGACCTTAAATCAAAGAGCACCAAGCTCTAATACCAATTGTTAGACTCTAGAGGGGGATGATTAGGGTCTTATGCTAATCTAATCTGATTATATGCCAATTAAAACTTATTAACAAATATATTCTTACAAGATAGATATACAACTAATTATGAGCAAAAATATGCAATATGAACAGAGGAATATATCCTAGCAATGAGATATACTATAAGATATATATGCAAGGATATGAAACTAACACAAGGGTAAACAATTTGAAACTAGATAGTGGGCAAACTAAATAATGAGACAATGGCGATATGAGCAATGAGCACAAATAAGAATAAACGCCAAAGCACACTCAAACATAATCAAATGATCACGAAGTTCGGACATTCCGTCCTTTGTCTCCGCTCCCCACTCCCGGGGAGAAATCCACTATCACAACCAGGTTTTCTACGTTCACCCGAATAACGTTTACACCTCACACTCGGTTTTCTAGCTAACCGAAAACTTTACAATCAACACTCTTGCAACCCCACTCTACACCCTCTTAAGTGTTGGATCTAGACGTGTCTCCCTCAAGTGCTCGGATACAACCTCTCCCTAGGTTTGTCAACCGATGCCACTCTTCTTAGGACGATCCTCGACTTACACCACACACTTCTCTCAGTATACAAGTGTATTACAAAGTGAATCTCACAATAAGCACAATACAACAAATGATTATTCTCTAATATGGATGAGAACACAATGTAAGCTCATACTCAATTGTTACAACTCTCACCAACCCAAATATACTACGTATGAAAATACGATAAGCTCAAGTGGGTGTGTGTAAACAATAAGTAAAATAAAATCTAACTCAAATAGCAAACTAGCAATAATAAGAATATAAAAATCAATAATAAAATTGCTAGAGAAAAGAGTTAGAAAAACTTGTTTATAAATAAAAAGAGAGGATGATGAAATATTGAAGATGAACTCTTCATCAACTGATGTAAGCTCCTCTTTGTAAAACCCCAAACTTAAAACAAACTAACCAAGGTTAAACCCTTATTACAACTGATGTAAGCTCCTCTTTGTAAAACCCCAAACTTAAAACAAACTAACCAAGGTTAAACCCTTATTAAACTTTTGTTTTAAAAACTTCTTGGTTGTTGCTGGTAGAAGGGGTTTGAGGGGTTTATATAGGAAGAGAAAATAACAGCAAAAACCCCAAAGGAAAAGACCAAAAAGCCCAAGAATCGAAAATATGATTATGTACAAAAAATGACCGTTGGGCGATCGACGGTCGATCATGGAAAACTCGCGGTCGACCGTGAGCAGCTCAAAAGCAAAACTAGGCTCTGGAAAAATAGACGGTCGACCGTGGCGGTCAACCGTGAGCCATCAAGAAACATACTGGGTCTCTGGACTTAGGGATGGTCGACCGTGGTGGTCGACCGCAAACAGACATATGACAAAAATAGGTTTTGTAAATAGTTTTTTGATTTTGAAACACTATTTAAAAATATCAAATAAATTCCAAAAATATAAAACTTTGGGAAATAATTGTAGACATGATAATACACATGCTATAAAAACTGATTTTCAAAAAGGACCCCCCAAATGAAAAATATCATTATTTTGTAAAATATTCCAAAACATGAGAATGTGAACATATGAGTTTTAACATTTTAGCTTAACCATGTTTTGAAATAATACAAAATTATTTTATAGACTTAATGAAAGATGTATATAATTGTTATTAAGTCCATAAACCAAGAAAACAATATTTTCATAAAAGTGCATATTTTGCAAACATTTCAAAAGTAAATATGATTTCATTGAACAAGAAAACAATATTTTCATAAAAGTGCATATTTTGCAAACATTTCAAAAGTAAATATGATTTCATTGAACTAAATAAAATTGATATTGATGAAAGATTTCATTGAACTAAATAAAATTGATATTGATGAAATTATATATATGCATGTAAGTATGAAACAAAAAATATATTTTCTAATTATATTCAATTGTTTCATATTAAAACTAAAAAATTATCAAACCAAAACATATATGTATATATATATAACTATATATATACAAAACCAAAACGTGTATGTGTGTGTATGATTGAGCTTAAGGTACTAACACACATAATATAAAACCTAAAACTAAATATACCCAAGTTTGTGATCTTCAATGAAGCTCTATCTTGGTACATTTACGGATGAAGCTTGAACTTGAATCTTTAACTTTGAATTGCGTAGGCTTCACTCCACAATTCCGCTAACCTCCATTAGATATGATCGTGAATACGTAATTCCATCCATCCTCCAACTTGTTGTTTGCCTAGAATAAATACGAAAACACAAGCACTAGACAAGCAACATTAGATGTAAATTGTTTGCTAAACATCATCAAAACAAGAAGGCCAACAGGGGTTGATAATCGCTATGGATCAGCAGATTGAAATTTTGGATGTCGTGTTAGGACTTAAACAATAGGAGTGTTAAAGGCTTAGATACAATGGGAGTTTGAATGGATTCAATCGTGAAGAATTTTGATGAACCCACCGTCAATTAATTTGATCAGTGAGAGATTTTGTGGTGGAGGACCGTAAATCACTAAGCACTCCACAATTACTCCGTGGGAGTTTCGTGAGGGAAGATTGACCCGATGAAGTCACTAAATCTCATCTCAACGAAAGAGTGCTCCGAAAGTCATAGTAGGAGGGTTTTAATCATCTTGGAAATGATTAAATAGCCAAAGTGAGAGGTTCTTAACCATGATTAAGAATGAATTATTCAGATGATTGGTTTTCACCTTAAATAATCAATCGGTTTTGGGTTATCCTTAAAAATACCATGTGTAGTATTCTCCAGGAACTTCACATTGGAATGAATTAAGGTATTCCACCTCCAGCACTTTGGCGAATCTGAATCCAATTATATTCGGCAACATTATTAGGTTATCCTTAAGAATATTAAGAATAATATTCTCCAGGAATTTCCTGTTGTTGGAAATAAGGGAAGTAGTTTAACCTCATATACCCATCGGAGGAAAGTGAGAAGTAGTTTATATTTTTATACTCTTCAGAGTTACATGGAGAAGTAGTTTATACTCATGGACTCATTGGAGTCATATGGAGAAGCAGTTTATACTCGTGTACTCATCGGAGTCACATAGAGAAGCAGTTTATACTCGTGTACTCATCGGAGTAACATGGCGTCCTTATTTAGCTTGTTTTGTCGTTATAACACCGGAGTCAATTAAGGCTTAGATTTTGTTTTTGAGGCCAAAGAAAACTTTGGTCGGATGAAGAACCCTTCTGTGGTATGCACAGTAGTTTGGATCCATAATCCTCTTAGCTCCCTCCTGATCTTGTAGTTTGGATCCATAATCCTCTTAGCTCCCTCCTGATCTTTAATAGGTGGTAGCTCGATTTTGTCATTAGCGAGGAGGTATTTTTAGCTCCCTCCTGATCTTTAATAGGTGGTAGCTCGATTTTGTCATTAGCGAGGAGGTATTTCAAGATGACTGGAACTTCATCATCTTTGAAAGAATAATCTTTCAGGGACTTTGGATTGGGAGTCTTCTATTGCCTTCGGGGTTGCTGTTGTAACGTTTGATTGGCATTCATAACAGTTGTAGGTGTCGTCGGTTGGCTTCTTTAGGCTTTCTATCTTTTAAGAAAGCATTCAGCTTGTTTGCCGCGTAGTTTTAACTCTTTCCAAGTGACTGAAGGCATGACCCCTAGGGCTTCTAGGACATTAATGGAGAGATTGTTATGGCATATCTGCAGGATGAACTCTTCTGTGATAGAATCTCTACAATTCATTGCCTTATTACAAAAGCGCTTGAAAAAATTATCGACTGACTCTCCGTCTTTTTTACTTCTCATATAGAAGGGTTCCGATTGACACTTCGGTATCATCATTGAAGAAATTGCTGAGGAAGAAACTTTCCATGTCATCCCAGTAGTTGATGTTCCCAAGCTTGAGACGTCGGTACCAATTGAATGCGGCCACGCGAAGGGTGCCAATGAATGACCAGACCATCAGAGCCTCGTTTCCGGAGATTGCACCCAAATAAGACTTGAAATAAATCAAGCATTGAGTAGGTGAACCCTTGCCATCAAAAGGAGTGAAGTTAATTAGATTGAATTTCAGGGGATAGGGAATTGAATCCCACTCCCTTAGATACGGGCACGGAATACCCATTTTCTTTACTTCTTGAGCCGTCATCAAAGCATTGACTTTGTTTTCAAGCTCCTTCACTTTCTTGTCCTCATTCGAATTCTTCTTCGGGTGAGTTTGAGAAGGTTGAATAGGTGACTTGGCCGGACCACCCTCAGAATTATCTTTATTAGTAGGAGGATCAGCAAAGATAGTTTTATCCACCTCTTGGTTACTATCAACTTCAGTTATCAGAATAGGTATAGTATTATGCAAGTAAGACTCAGGCTTTTGACTTGATTCCGGTTGTTGTAGATGTTGTTGAGCCTGCAAATCCCTCATCTATTGCTCGTCAACTCCATCTCTATTTTTATTTTAGCTCTGATCTCTTCTCGTTGCTTAGCCAAAGCTTATTGCAACATTTGAGCTAACTGATCAGGTGTAATTGTGAATGATTCCCTAGCTTGTCCTACACTAGACATTGTATCATCAGAAGCGGTCACAGAACAAGTGTCCGAAAGTTCATCCTCTGAGGACATTCCTTCATACATTCTCTTGTAATTTCTACGTCTGATGGCTCCTAACTGGAGTCTAGACATCCGTTGAGCAATTCTTGGATTGACTTTTCCTCTCGGGGAAAAGTCGGGATTTGATTCACTTGAATGCCGCTTAGATTTTCCTTTATTAGCCACGTTGATGGTGACTTCAGGGAATTTATCCTCCTGAACAACAGGCTTTTTACGAAAACATCTCAGCTTAGGCTTTGACGTATCGATGGAAAGTCTCTAGAATGCAGAAGCTCTTAGTGGAACGGCTTTAGAGCAACTACATTCAGACAATACTACTTTAATAAGCCTCTCACGTACACAATGAGGACTTGTTTCTCAAACAATCCTCTTTCGTGATTTGTTTCCACCCTTAGTTTGATAGTACAGTTCATCAGTATGGTGACCAGAGCAACCTATCTTCTATTTTTGTATTGGAACCTTGTTGACATACCCAGGACGACTTGGGAATTTCTTTTGTCTGGGTGAAGTTCTTTTGTCCGAGACACTTACAAGTGTCTCGGTTGAAGGATGCATCCCATCGATTTGATTTTTGCACAAGCTCAGATTTGGGAATCCGAACTTGACTGGTTCTTGGTGATTCTTTAGACACCATTTCCTTCTTTCCATCTCGTCTTTGTTGCAAGAGAGCACGGGCACGAGCAGCGTTTGTACGACGCTTTTGTATGCATTCTATGAGGATCGAATGAGCCCTTTTGATGAGAGTCCATTCCTCCATCGTAAGTTTAGCAGAGATGTGACTGGTTTTTCATTGAGACGACTAGACCATTTGATGTTTCCTCAACTCTTGGTCCGCGTAGTAGCAAACCTCATCGGTTTGTTCCAAGGCCTTAGCCATTTGACGAGCGCAGCGCTGACGTTGTCTCTTACGAGCCCTTTTTGTTAGTGTCGATAAGCTTTGATTCAATGACTCCTTAACTAGAGAAGAGTCATTGGGAGTAGAGGTGTTGCGAGTAGAATCCTCAGCAACAATCGGGCGAGAGTCTTCATCTGCAGCATTCGATGGAGTCAAAAACATGAAAACCTTCTTAGAAGATGAAATCTTCCTGCATTTGCGAGGCAAGAAATACTTTGAGGATGAGGATGATAGATATTTCTTAAACTTTGCTTGGTCAAACTCGTATTTGTAGGCATCAAAAATTACTTATTAGGTCCCCAAACACAGCTCGAGATAGAGAGAAGACGATGAATGTCATTATCCGAGTTAAGGAAGATTATCCGATGCCGGTAAATGCATAAAGCGTACCAGTAAAGCGTGCAAGTCAGTGAAGTGACGAAACACGTGTAAAAGCAAAACAATCGTAAAACAAGCGAACTGAAGGGGCTGCAAACAGCCAAAATGTCAAAACTACGAACGAAACATGCTAGGAGGCTCGCGTGAGTGTGAGCCATCAAATGGTGGCTCACAACCCTGCGACCTGCGAGCCACCAAATGGTGGCTCGCACCTATGTGAGCCACCACGAGTGTTTTGCCCTCCTAAAACTCCCCAAAACGCGGATTTCGATGTTTTGTTAGAATTCTTTTGTCCCAAAACCTCCTCAACTGTTCTGAAGCTATCCTTAAGTACTCTTAGACGGTTGTCAACTACAAATGACGCAAAAATACTTGATCTTATCAGAAAACACGGTGACAAAAGCTAAGCCCAGGGTCTTCATTTGAGAGGATCTAAAATCAGATGGCGAGGTGCTGTCGAATTGAACAGTAAACCACGAATTTTAGAGGAGAATTGACGAATCTTGGCAAACTTTTTTATAAAGAAAAAGCTTTCGAAAGATTCGAGATTCTCTCCCCCTCTTTCTTCCGGATTAAGTTTGGTTTTAATCTCGAGAAGAGTTACAATCTCGCTTGGTTGTGATTGTCGTTGCTACGATTGTTTCCTTTGTGAAGCAAGAGCATAATTATTTTGTTAACCGGATCTGATCTGTGGTGGTCCACAGACTAACGCGTTCTCGGTACAGGCAAAAATCCCACGCAAAGTAATAGAAGATAAACTACTGCTGCATTTTGTTGGATAAAGTTATAATTTTCATTTTTACATTGTAAGAAGATCTTATAAAAAGATCGACTTTTCTTTTAGTTTTAACTTGTAACTGATAAACGGTGTAACAGGTTTAACAGCAATGGATAAAGCAACTTTTGATGAAAATAAACTGGTGACCACTGTGGGAGCCAATAGCCTTTCTGCGAAGGCTGATATGTCGCAACCTCGGATTCACATCCCGGTTGAAGAAGAGGTCGAATATAAGTTTGACCAACAGAAGTTCAAGGAGTACTTGTCCTCCTCCTCACGATCCACCTCTCCTTACAAATCCAGGAAGGTCCTCTGGTCTTCGGATATGAAGACCTAAGAAGGTGACCTCCGCACTGCCACTGCTACAGTTGCACATCATAACGCTTCTCCGACTTCCAACGAGTCCGGATCTGAAAATCTAGATCCCTCCTCAATCAAGGAGTTAATCGCTGAAGACACGCCAACCCTATCAAAGAGAGCGCATCAAAGGCAACGCTAATGCCTCACGTGCTAATTTGCTAATGCCTTAGAATCAGTCGACGAAGTTCACTATAAGGCAAATCTAACATCAAAGAAATATCAGATGCCTCAGCAGCAAACAAGGGGATTTCCCCTTTAAAACAACGGCTAATAAATGGACCCACGTTAAAAAGACTCGCTCAACCCTTGAGGAGCGAACCAAGAAATGTAGTGCATTGTTTGCACATGCAGAAATCCTCATACAGGAAGCCAAGAAGTTGCAAAGGCACGATGTAGTCAACAAACCATCAAAACTACGTCAAATCTGGAAGCCAAAATCCAAAACAATGCCCGAAGAAATCGAACCACGGTCAAGACCGAGCCACCAAATGGTGGCTCGCGCCAGCTCCGAGCCACCCAGCCCCCGTTTACAAGAATTTTGCATCCCGTGACCATTTTTGAGTCTCCCACGGCCTCTGTTCCTATCCTGATGAATACCACACCTCCGGTCGAGCCCCAAAATAGCATGGACTTGTCCTGATTCTAGATAAAAATTATATATCATCTCGGTCCTTTGTACGAAGGTCGAGGCAAAACTCTGATTAAAGAGCATTTGAGTCCGGCGAATGATCCCCAAGCAATTCGTCAGGCTGGGGGTCGTGCGTGTCCTCCCAACCGGTTAAGGACCTCTCCTGTTAAGAAAGCACCTGTAACTACTCACCTCAGATTGCAAGTTGAAGTTCAAGAGCCCGTTGAGGCCTCACACTCACAAAGGTGTGGTTCCAAATGAGTGACTCTTGAAAACGCCAACGAAGCATTATATCCCCCAAAGAGAAGTGTGTTTGTTAGAAGGCGATTACGTTAGACTTGGAAAATCATGCCAGTACACGATAGGTTACTCCGGTAATCATGCCGATGAGTTGTACTATCAGACTGGGGGTATGAACAAATCTCAAAAGAGAAGTACCTGGGAAACGGATTCTCACTGTTCGTGTACCAAGCTCATCAGAGTAGTACTATCAGAATGTAGCTACCCCAAGAATGCTCCACAAAGGGTTTTAGTATTTGAAAGACTTTCTACCGAAATGTCAGTGCCCAAGCTAAGTTGCTTTCGCAAAAGAAGATCAACCGGTCAAAGTAGTAAACTTGCAGAAGTCACAATCAACATGGTTGATAAGGAAAAATCCATGCGACATTTCAGTCCCAAACCTTTCCCAGAAATATCCCAGCGAATGACTCAGCTGCGAACCGGGGCTATCAACCCTAGGGATTATAGGAGAATTCAGAGAGGGCATTCCTCAGATGATGAAGCATCAGATGTAAACCCTGTAATCGCTTTTGATATTATGGTGTCCAGTGCGGGACAGATTCGAGAAACATTCATGATCACTACTGAGCAGATGGCTCAGCTCCTTCAAGAAGTCTTGGCTAAGCAAAAGGAGGATTTCAAAATCAAAATGGAGATGACTGTACAACGGGTCAAAGATTTACATGCCCAGCAGCTCTAAGAGTTATCGAATCAGCATAGTGAATCTAGTTGTCGCCGCATTACAAATCAGGTAGATAGCCACTCAGAAGTGGAGGAGAATATCAATGTCGATACTCCACTTGATGATAAAAATGCTCCACAATGCTAGGGGTGGCCCCACTAATAGTACCAACACTAGGGGTGGCCCCACCATTCCTTTTCAAAATCGCCCGAAGAAAGATGCAGGTGAAGATCTTAAGATGAAAAACCTTGAAAGCAAGATTAATGCTTTGATATCTTCTCAAGAGGTAAAGAAGACCGACATTCTGTGTCCATATCCGAGGGAGTGTGAATCAATTTCGTACCCAGCGAAGTTGAACCTGATTAACTTCACACTGTTTGACGGAAGGGGTTCGCCCACTTAATACTTGATTTACTTCAAGTATCACCTATGGATCATTTCTGTCAATGAACCTCTGATGGTACGATCATTCGTGGGAACCCTTCGTGCAGCTACCTTCGACTTGTAACCCCGTCTCAAGCCGGAGAGTATCAATAGCTGGGTCAACATGGAGAGCATGTTTCTCACCAATTTCTTTGACGACGACACCGAAGTATCAATCGGAACACTCTTTGAGGAGAAATAGAAAGACGGAGAACTGGTTGAGAACTTCATTAAGCGCTTCCAGAATAAGGTAATAAATTACCGAGACCCGATCACGGAGGAATTCATTCTCCAAACATACTATAACAATCTTTCCTTGGACGTGTTAGAAGCTATGGGCACAGCACCATCCAAAACATGGAAAGAGTTGAAAGTGCGAGGGGAGCAGGCTGAACGCTTCCTCAATAGGAAAAAAGCTGAAAGGGGTCAGCCGACAACTAATGCCCCAAAACAGAACTTCACCCCCTGTGGTAAAGGAAAGGCGTAGGCAAATATGGTGGATGCAAATCAGACATTCCAATTACAACCCCAACAGCAGCCGCAACAACAAGCGCCAAAGCAGCAAACGCCTCAATGGTAACAACGGCCTCCAAGGCAAAAGAAAACTTTTGAGCCGAAATTCCCAAACGAATACTCTTTCAAGGAAGATGAGGTTCCTGGTATCTTCAAGTACTTATTAGAGAACGACAAAATTAAGCTACCCTTGATCACTGATCACGAGGGAGCTAAGAAGACTACAGATCCATGATACTACGTATTCCACAGAGCAGTCCATCATCCCACAAAGACGTGTTATGCTCTCAAGGATAAAATTCAAGCCTTAATTGATAATAGTATCATTACTCCAAAGCAGCCTAAGGAAAAGAAGGTGGGCGCGAATGTAGTTTCTATCAACTTTGGCTTGGTCCCTCTGGCATGGTTTCAGCATGAGCTTGTATCAAAAGTGAAGGTGAAGACTATTAACGACGATCCTCATGGACAACGCCACAAAGAACTTGTGTAGCATATGACTCCAAACGGTGAAATTCTTTGGGTCCATTTAGATTTGCTCAAAGATGAGCAATGGGTAGGGTCCTCGTCTAAGAAGAAATCCAAGAGTAGGGACAAATCCTACTGTCCCGCCATAGCAATTCATGAAAAAGATGACGATGGCATCCCTACATTATCATTTTCTGAAGACAAACAAGAAGCCTTTGCTACTAGGGGCGGCAACGAATACCACTACAAGTATCTTGAAGCCTCTCATCCAAATGCTAAAACGTTGGCTGAGCTAGAGGTGGCTATAACTCCCCCTGCACCTGTAGGGAAGTCCCAACAATAACCAACTAACAAGCAGAAAGAGAAAGAACCCCAATGTCAGGAGGTTCAGAACCTGAAGTAATCTCGATTCAATCACCCGATTAGGAGAGATAAACCGAGAAGTTCAAGCACACCTTACCACTTTGATGTTATGACTCAGCTAGCTAACATCCCAGTGAGGATAAATCTATACGAGGTATTACATCTCTCCAAAGACACTAGAGAGGCCCTGCAAGAAGCTTTGGCTGATTTTGATGTATTCCTCACTCAAATCAAGCCAGTCCCCAAAGGGATGGAGCCACCAGTTCAGCATTGCAATTTGGCGGCCAAGCAGTTCCCTTGTATCACGTTCACTAAAGATGACATGCAGGTGAGAAACTCAAAGCATGATAGGCCTCTGTACTTCATCGAATACATTGGCTCCGGCATTATCAATCGGGTCCAAGTTGATCCAGGTTACGCTGTCAGTATCATGCTACTCCGATTGATGTACAATCTCGGAATCCCAGCCAGCAAGTTGGCTTCAACGGGCACCGTTATATACGGGTTCACTACTAGTGGGTCCAGACCATTGGGTAAAATCCGGGTGAATTACCAACTTGGAGATTTAAGGTTCGAAATCACGTGCTACGTGATCGTTGCAGAAACCTCTTATAACTTACTATTGGGTCGACCCTAGATCCATAGTAATCTTATAGTTCCCTTCACTCTCCACCAGTGACTAAAATATGTAGACGCTAATAATGAGGTCAAGATGGTGGTCACACATAAGTAACCGTTCAAGAGGTTAGAAAACTACTTTACAGACTCCCTTCTTTACGGTGCTGAATCCATTACCGAATCATCGGCCCAAGGCACGGACAATGGAAAGCAAGCTAATACCGAAGTTAGGATAGATTACAATGACGGTTTTGTACTAAATGACATTGTACCCTTTGTAATCAGTCATGATGATGGTGAATCGTCAAACAGTAGTTGTAATTGGCAACGTACCAAAGAATTAATAAATGATGATTTAGAGTGTTTTCCGCATCTTGATAATGTAATGCAGAGACTATATGCTAACTCCGACATACACATGCCACTTCAGTCATCTTGCTTAACAAAGAAGCATGTCCAAGACTCACCTGGAACAACCCTCATCATTCCCGCTAAAGCAAGGGGTGGAAAAGAGTTAGTTTTTGGCAAAGGGGAGACATCTCCACCATCGGATCTATTTTCAAAGGAAAATAATGACGATGAAAGACCCGGTCCTCATTTATTTAGATATAGTCAACAATCACGTAACTTCATGAAGAAATGGGGATACAATTTTTCACTAGAAGAAGGTCTTTGTTTTGGTCGAGGCTCGTGGGTTCCACCTCGTCCGGCCTATGTACTAAAAGAAAAACTCAACAATTATTATGGCTACATAAGGGGTCTAGGTTACATCTCTTCATCCGATGACGAATGTTGCTAGCAAGTCATCGACCAATTAGCAAATAATGACGAATACTCATCCGACTCTTCCAATTAGGATTCAGATGTCAGTCTTAGAGAACTATTCAAAATCTTGATATTAAATATGGCCATGATCAATCCTGCCACAATGGAGGAGGACGATCAACTACCAACCTGGGAAGACCCATGGATTCATCACCTGAATATTTAGTATGGGGACAGATTCGAGCAAAGGGAACCTCCCATCGAAGACAAAGTGGTCTAGGTGAATATGAGTGACGAAGCGAATCTGAAACAAATATTTGTAAGTGATAGTCTTCCGCCAGACAAGAAAGAAGAGTTGATTGCTCTCGCTAGTGAATATATTGATGTTTTCGCCTAGAATTATGAAGGCATGCTAGGACTCGACCCGATGTGGCAATGCATCACCTCAACATTAAATCGGATGCCAAACCCGTCAAGCAACAGCAAAGACGGTTTCATCCATAGATTATGGAAGCAATTGAGGCTGAAGTTAAGAAGCTGATCGTTTTTACCTTTGTCTGAGAAGAACAACACCCCAATTGGCTTGCGAACATCGTTCCAGTTCTTAAAAAGAACAGTAAAATCAGGATCTGTATCGACTTCATAGACCAGAACACGGCTTACCCAAAGGATGATTTTCCTCTTCTGATCACATATGTTATTATCGACAACACGTGTGGATTTGAGAGAATGTCTTTCATGGACAGGTTCTCAGGTTACAATCAAATCAAGATTACCCAAATGATGAAAAACACATGGCATAAAAGATGCTTCTCGGTGTCTACTGCTACACAGTCATGCCTTTCAGATTAAAGAATGCATGCGCTACTTATCAATGAGCAATGTCAAAGATTTTCCAGGAACACCTCCAGAAGACCGTTGAATGCTATGTCGATGACTTGGTTGTGAAAAGCCATAAAAAGGACGACCAAATCAAGATTTGAGGATGATGTTTAGACTAATGCAGACTCACTAGTTAAAGATGAATCCTACCAAGTCTTTCCTCAGAATGTCCAGTGGTAAGTTTCTAGGATTCGTCGTCACCACTAAGGGTATCCGCATTGACCCCAACAAAGTGAAGGCAATAAATGAATTACAACCCCCTAGAAATATTAAAGAACTCATAGGATTGCAAGGACGGCTAGCCTATATTCGTCTGTTCATCTCGAACCTATCCGGAAAGTGCCAACCGTTTTCCAAGCTCACGAAGAAGGATGTGTCATTCATTTGGGATGACGCTGTAGGTGTAAATTTTGATCTCCCGAAATAGGAATTTCGTTTGTATTGATAAGAATAGCTTATTACAAACCAATGAATCGAAATTACTACAGAAGCGGAGGGAAGGCCCTCCTTGTTTAACGTGGGGACTTTGGTAGCTATAGGACGCCTCGCTCGATTCTCGCACCGAGTCTGCTTCCCTTGGATGATTCGATCGAGGCTGTTGGTGAGCTTCAGTACGTAGTAGAAGCTCATGCTAACCGAGTTTGAGTTTCCGAGATCGATGGCGATCAAGGCCCGAAGCTAGGAGGAGATGCTACAATGCAAATGTTATGCAAAGAGCTTGTCGTCAACTCCTTTGAGAGTTAAGAGCTGTAGTTCGGCTAATTGATCAATTAACTGTGAGTTAATCCAACTTCTGCCCTTGCTACCGGGAGAAGTCCTTAAATAGAGAAGAGGCCGTGTGGCCACTCCTTAAATCATGGGATATGACCTTGTATTGTTCGGAGATATCTTGTCGCTCACCTGTACCACGAGCGGCTACTTGATGGGTTCGGAGTATGGTGCTCCTTCCCTTCACGTCGTGGGAAGTGGGAAGGCACATCCCTGTACGTGGTATAGCGACTGCTAAGTACTCTTACGAGTTTGGCGAGCTTACCGTTTGCAGGCGAGTTTGGCTATTGACTCGTACGGGCGGGGCGAGTTTCATGCAGGCGGACTCGGAGACTGCATACATTTGACCAAACCCCTCGTACTGTGAGCAGCTACTTGATGGGTTTAGAGTACTGTGCTCCTTCTCTTCACATCGTGGGAAGTGGAAAGGCCCATCCCTATATGTGGTATAGTGGCTGCCAAGTACTCTAGCGAGTTTGGCGAGCTTGCCATTTGCAGGCGAGTTTGGCTCTTGACTCGTGCGGGCGAGTCGAGTTTCATGCAGGCGGACTCGACGATTGTATGGATTTGACCAAACCCCTTGTTTTGTGAGCGGCTATTTGATGGGTTCAGAGTACTGTGCTCCTTCCCTTCATGTCGTGGGAAGTGGGAAGGCCCATCCCTGTACGTGGTATAGCGGCTGCCAAGTACTCTGGCGAGTTTGGCGAGCTTGTCGTTTGCAGGCGAATCTCGTGCTTCGTCTTCCAAGGTAATTTTTACCATCTACATGACCCCCTTCAATTTTTTTAGACCTAAACCAACTCACGTGTGGTCTGGAACACTTTGAATAAAGAAGTTCCTGATGAGTTAGGGTGAATTTGGCTTTCTTTAGGATTTTTAGCAAACCCTCAGCTATCAACGGGTTTGATTTACCTTTATCGATCACCGTTTGGATCGGGCTAGTCATACTATTCCCCTCAGTATGATGAGTTGTTGAGTAGTTTCTCTTAGGCTTAATGCTAAGATTTCTCCTCTAACATTTAGCCGTTTAAGGTGTGGGTTTGAGTTAATCATAACTGTCAGGTCGCAGTTTAGTTGTATCATAACGATTTTGACTAAGCAACTGCTACCCGTGAGTGCGCTCAGAGGGTGCATCCATGAGTTGCATCGTTCAGTGAGTCTGATTGTGTGAGTGAGACCATTCCCTCGATGGTCCGAGACTTAGATGAGTCGGACCACTCAAGATTCGCCCTCAGAGGAGAACTAGGCCCAACGAATGAGCTGTTTGGGCGAGTCATATTTATGCTGGCAAGGCGAACTAAGCACTTTGCAGGTGAATTTCGCTTTACCGGCGAGATTTTAAAATCTAAAGTGCGAGCTCGCCATCTGTTCGTAGGTGAAATTCTTTCGTCAGGTAAAATTCGACTTGGTGGAAGGTGAGGCCCGTGTTCATCAGCAAAGCCTTGTGCTTTGTGCTTTTCGGCTAAGGCCGCGCGGGTTCGTCAGGTCACATTAAATGTGATTTGACAAGGTGGCGTCGCTTCTGCGCCTCGCTCGATGATGGATCGTGGCCGTACTTTTTGATCTCAACCATTAGATCCGGCCGTGAATTTCGGTGTGGATTCCGGGTTTCGATTCGCTCGACCCGTTCCCTGTCTCGACGGTTGCTCTGTAACTACCGAAAAATGAACTGTTTGAGAGCGATCTGGGCCGTTGATTTCAATCGTGGCCACGTTCATCAACTACCCACACCTCGTCCCTCGAGAGCGATCTGGGCTGTCGAATTCAATCGTGGCTTCGCCTCTCAACCGCAAGCGTTTCACCTTTAAATAGGCTTCGTCCCCTTCTTTTGGGGATTACTATGCTCAAGAATTTCCGTTTGCTCAAACTTATCAAAGATAAAAGCTTAGGTTTCTTTCCTGAATTTTCAATATGGCGCCAAAGTCTAAGAAGTGCGTTTCGAGGAGAAAGGGCCCGGATGGTTCCTCTAGCGATGCTGCCGCTGGCACGGCTACCGGCGTCTCTGGAGTGCATTCGGGTAAGTCCAACGACTTCACATCGATGAATGATGCTGGACTGAGAAGACGAGCACTGTTTGCTCATCTTCTTCTATGGATTTTGTTATTCTTAGCAATTTTCATGATTTGGGTGAATTCCCCCCTTTTCGGGCGGATTCGGCCTTGTTAGGCGAATCCAGTTTAGACAGTCTTGTCTTTTATCAAGCAGATTCCACTTTTATCAGGCGGGCTTAGTCTCACCAGGCGAGATCTGTTTGAAGAAATTTTCCTGCTCGGAAGATTAAGAAGTTTTCTGATCCCAATTGCCATTTTTGTTCTCATCCTTTGACCCTGTTTTGCAACCCCTTTTTCTGACGAAGCCCTTCTGAAGGATGTTGCCATTGGTCTTGCCAGTGGCTCAGGCTTCACGGCGCCCTCCCGATTCCCTCTTCTTGATCCAGTACCCGTTTTCGCTGCTGATAAGCCAGCGGAGTTGGTTAGGAGAGTGGCTGATGGGCATCATCTCACGCTACGTGAGTTGATTACTGATGCAGCGTTGACAGACGTGGTCAGGGCAGAGTTGAAAAAGCCCCATATCATGTTTGGCGATGCCGCGGCTCACCCTTCGGATTTACTGCTTGGAGAGAGTGAATTGCTTCATGTCGTGGATGGGGTCCATTACTACCTTTCTAGTATGCCGAGGGGGTTTTCGATAGTAGAGTTGCGGTCGCTCGCGGTCCCGAGATCGATGAGCTGGGATCTCACTCCTACCCAAGATGGTGTAGTTTGCAGTGTCTTCATAGGGTCGTCCGCTGGGTACGGGGTCGACAGCTCTTGTAAGCGCGTGGTCGCCTTGCGTCCCAGCTTGCTGAATAATGAATGGCCTATGGGGGAGACGACTGCAGTGGTGGAGACTTTCCACCACCGTTTCTTCCAAGCAGGCGGACAATATCCTCCGAAGGACTTCAGGACTCCGGGATGGATTCATTCTGCGCCTGGTAGTGGTACGTGGTGGTCCAAGATTACCGAGTACATCTTAATAGAGAACTTTGATCTTGCGGACTCGGAGCTGTTTGTAGCTATCGAGCCACCCAGAATGGCCTGAAGATCAATGCCCTACAATTCCACAGCATCTTAGAACTTCACTGCCTGGATAGCGGTACATTCTTTACCCCCAACGGCGAGCTTGGTATAACCCTCCACGAGATGTACGATGTGTCGGGGCTACCTTTGGGGAGCTTCCCCTATGAGGAGTACGTACCGTGTCAGGACGAGATCGATTATCTTTCGGGTAGGTTTCTCCTGATGGTCGAGACCTTATGGGAGTTGCTTGGCCACTACCACATATGTCTCGACACCTTGGGTGCGGTGGACCACAAGGGCAGGAAGAAGAGGGTTCCTGGGATTAGTCATAAAAACTGGGCTGACTACTTATTCCCCGGGAATGATATCAAGGGGAGGCCCACTCTACCATTAGGTGAGTGTGACCAGGCTGAGGTGGAGAGTCGGATGGCCAAGGGGGAGTCCTCCATAACCCTTAAGCATGACGAGGGTGGGTTCCCATTCGGGACGACTTTCCATCACTAGGCAAAGTCTCACATATCCGCAAAGGCTCTGCTCGTGGGATACCTCATGCTGTGGTTGAAGAGGTGTATGGTTCCCACCCATTCCTTCGAGGCGCTCCCCGTGGAAGTGGTTTACCCTATGGTACGCTTGGCCTATGGGAGGTCGTATGCGTTGGTGTCGGCAACGATAGCCTGTATTCAAAGGGGGCTTCGCACACTGACGAACCAGTTTGCTGTGTGTCGTATATTAACGAGGGTGAGGGTGAAGTTGCTAAGACTCCTAATCCGCGAGTGGGTCTGCCGTACACTTATCTGATGGCGTAGTTCATATACCACTGCGGGTGTCTAATGAGTGCTCCAGCAGCTCTACAGGGAGGGGGATCTGTTCCGTTTTTCCAGGATCTGGAAAAATGCTCTTGGAAGTGTAAAGACATCCCTGATATGAGGAAGACGTTGTCTTACTTTGGTCATTACAACTTCTGGCGATTCTTTCCTTACTTTACTGGGGGTGGCTATGGCGAGTGGCTTCAAGACGTGTCGACGATGGCCCATAACACCGTCCTCTCTTGCGACGCCTTCCGGTGGTTAGTTAACATCCGGCCAGGGTATCACGTCTTGCGAACCGGCTCCGCATGTTACCTTGAGCCTTATTTCCCTTGTAGGTTTGCCTGCCAGTTTAGGTATGACCAACTTTATGTCGGGAACGTAAACCCTCATTTTGATTACGAAGGAGGGTTGGTTGATGGTGCGCGAGGGTGGTTCTGGACCTATGCTAGTTGTACAAATGCGCATTTCGAGTTGCTAGCTAAGGATCGCGACCTTTGCCATACGCTCCTTTATTATCGGTGGTATAGAGGGGCCAGCGCGAACCCTGAGGGCAGCCACTCGCTCCTCAAGGCGAAAAGGTCGCCAGGCTGTAGAGGAATGGTTCGGGGGTGGGGGTGTCTTCTAAAGAGGAGGCCGAGGAATGCCTCCCGCTGCTTAGAGACCTTTGGAGGCAATCTAATGGCTTAGGCGCTCCGTGCCGCCTACTCCTACCATGCGATCCCGTCGATAGTGTCGGGAGAGAGGTCAATATGAGTTGGCTCAGCGACGTACATGTCTCGCTGTGTTTTCAGCAACAATACCAGTCAGGGAGGGAACGTCAATAGCAGGCGAGTGACCGCTTGAAGCAGGCCCGGGGAGCAATGCGTGAGGTGATTGGAGTGCCTGCTCTTGGCTCTTAGCACTCTTTTCTTTCTAGAGCGATAACGAAAGAGGCCGCGTGTGGTTCGACAGTTTACTAGGGTGAGGCGGCGAAAGGGGGCCACGTCAAGAGGAGGTGATGCGCGAGGCATAATTAGAGTGTCGAGAGCCAGGATGAAATGCAGTCCCCGTGCTAATCTCTGGGTGACTACCCTACGCCAGTGGTTTTCTATGCCCACTCTGTTTACTGCTCAAAGATGGTATTTTGGGGCAACTTCTGAGAGTGTGTTCCCTGTCTCGTCTGTCTATTATGGGAGCAGGCAGGGTGGTGGTCTCCGATGACTCCCACACCATTATGCGCAAAGGTACGCCTTAGTATCGTATCCCAGTGGAGGGTGCGAATTAGTAATTATTAACTTCGCGTTGACTCAATGTAGAGGTAACGATTGAGGAGGCGATCCCATTGGCTTCGCGATGGGAAGACTAGGAGCCGGAGATGAGGCGGAGCTTGGTGGCTCAAGGTAAGAGGGTTTGGTCGAGTGTCCGTGGGGACATCCCTATCGAACCGCTTGATGGGGGCTCTTTTTAGGATTAATTATGTAACCTCCTCCTGTATCTGCAATGCTGTTTGCGCGGCGCTCGGATAGCTGGCGGGAAAGAGTATCCCCCCACTTGGACTAACTCAGTTCGGCTGAAGAGGAGCGACCGGTAGTGAAGATGATGATTGCCCACCATGAGATATATCGAAGAACGAGGGACCCCTTCGACTCTGAGGGGAGAACCACACTGCTCATTGATGAAGGCGTCGGTCAAAAAGATAGGGTCGCCAGATCCAGGGGGCTTTACCTAAGGGGAAGCAATCTAAGCCCGTATGGTGGTTGATCCTTCATCCGCCGTATGGCTCGACCGACCTGATTGAGGAGCAGGCTGCGGCTCAGCATGACGGTTGGTGTGAGACCCTGATGGGGTGTCGGGTTTACGCGCGCTCCATGCTCAGCAGTGTCTGTTACTAACTGCCGCATTGCTACGGCTATGTAGTGCTGGTGTCGCCCGGCTTTGTGAGCGACAAATCGGTTGTCGACGAGGCTTACCGACTCTCTCCTGGCTCTCTCGGTGGCAAAAAAAACTGGGTGGAATGTGGGAAAAATCCGTTGGCCAGCCTCAAGCTAACCCATTTGCAAACAACATCCGGCTCTGCATTGGTAGGAAAGCTACCCTTTTGAGGATTCCAAGGAAACTCTCGGAATATCATATGGGACTTTTTTGATCAAAGGCTCTGGGTCCTTCTTGCCGTCGCCTAAACCGTACTGTCAAACGTGCTTGGAGGAGGCAGAACGGGATAAGTTAGACAACACCTTAACGCGCCTCTCGTATCACGACTACGAGATCCTCCAAAACTTGCGTCTGGGCGAGGTCGCCAGATAGCATTGAGAAGGAGCGCGATCAACAGATTGGAGGTAAAGCAACATCGTTGGAGGCGAGGTTGACGAAGAGAGCTAGAACGCGCTACAGTCGAGAGTGAGCAACTGTGCTTGCACGGCTAAAGAGGCTGATTCTCGTGTCTCCCCCTATCTTCGAAGAATAGGCGGGGACCAAACAAGCCATCGCTAACGCCACGTTTCGATGTTCGTTAACGGCCATTATTTTAGCTACCGCAGAGAAGGCTGCGACAGGTGAATAGGGGAGTGGGGGAAACTCGAGTCGCGCTAGCAATTGGTTGTTGACACTATTGAGGAGAAGGGTGCGAGCCCTCAAGGGCAGCGAAAATGCACGCCATCCCAAGACTATGCCTTCGCGCTCATGAAGGCAGTACATTCATTCGAGAGATCCTGAGGAGGAGCTCGAAGCTCGAAAAGCAGGGGATCGTGTACAGTGTCGAGGTGAGTAAGTTTAGATGTAGAAGGTTGACGTGTCGCGGCGAAGGCAGATTCAGCGAGTTGGAGTGGCGGTTGATAGATTTTTAAATCTGGCTTTCGATTATGTCGTTGTACCCGAGGAGTCTTTTTAATGAATAGAATTGTGTTTTTCATCCACAGTCACGTTGTCTCGCGTTTTAATTCTAACGTGTGCACTTTTGTCGTTGGTCAATAGTGGAAGTTGTCAAATCAACCCGTTGGTTGAACTCGTATCTGTGATTCCTGGACCGCAGGCGCCCAGTACCTGCTGGCCAGTGGTGAATCTTTAGCCTAGGTGGGACTACGAACCACTTTCAATCTTTCGCTGAGTGCCTAATTGGTTCAATGCTTCAAGGCGAAGCTCAAAAAGTGGTCAAACCCTAATGTGACCTGAGGCCTCAGGCAGATTGCGAATAGCGTGCGGGTCGGTGAGCTTCGGTGTCGAAACACGTGATATAAGCAAGTTTCTGCATGGAGCGAAAATTCAATTCAATTGGGCGGGCCTTGCATTTTTTTTTTTTTTTTTTTTTATTTTTCGTGGGCCACATTGTACTACCAATTAAGAATGAACGTGCGGCAGCGTTTTCCCTGGGCTAAAGGTGGATGTAGTGAGGGGGGTTTCTCCATTCTGCCTGTGGAATAAGCCGTTGCCAGAGACGTTTTCATCCTGCTGTTTTGCCGAAAACCGACATATGCTCTGACAGGATACAGTTCACGAATATGTTCAACGTTGACATACTTGATATCGGCGTGTCTGGCACCAGCGTACTGACTATGAGTGAAATTGTGGTATTCTGCCTTTCGCTCTATCTGCTGATGTGCGATTGAATGGTCGCAATGAACGGCGTGTATTCACATCGGGTCCACCCATGTATTTACATGCCTCTCACCTCTATATTGAAGGGGTTGCCCGTGGCTTTAGTTTGTCTTATTCCTGAGAAAACACAGCGCTTCCTTTTGCTAGCTTTGTGATGGCGCCGAAGGTGAAGAAGAGCCTGGCTTCAAAGAAAGCGAGTTCATGTGGCCTGGAGCCCTCCTCCTCTTCTTGTCGCCGTCGACAACCGCAGCCTACCATCCGAAAGGTATTTTTGGCGTTTAGACCCTCGTCACAGTTGGAATTGTGGGTTTGTGAACAAGGTGACATTCCCCAACCTGCTAAACCCTCTTTTTTTTTGTTTTTGGGCTATCAGTGCAGTTCGGGGGAGAGGGGTGCCATCACCTCATAGGAACATGGACTTAATTCCGGCCCAGGTACTTAGTTTCTGACCGACGAACTTCGAGGAGCCGTAGCGTTCCCCCTACTTCGCAGCCCTATTCCAGGCGTTGCACGGTACCCGCATGGGGTCAGAGCTTGCCTGATGTTCTCACTATTGCCGCGGCATTGCTCAAGGGTCAAGAGGCTCATTCCTTAGGCTCCTCTACTCTTCAGGCATCTGCATAGCGGAAGAGGATCGTCAAAAAATTCCGTGAAGCCAGGGTGATTTTCGCCTCGTTGGCAGCCTTAGGTCTCTTGATCGTTTCGGCTCGATGGCTAGACCTTCAAATAGATCCTCCTGGATCCGTAAATGGTTGATCTGCAGGGCAGGTCTTGGTGGAGCCACCTGAAGAGTCTTGCCGTCGCGTTTGTAGGGCAGCGTCAGAACTCGACTTCTTCTATCTGGAAGTAGGTGATCTTTGACACAAAGACCCTAGAGACTGCTGGGCTATAAGATAGGAGGTTCCGGCGAATTAGTCGTTGGAAACGGCGCTTCTTATCTCAAGGTTCAGATTGTAAGGTTTTCGAGGATGGGAACGGGAGTTCGCATATCGACGGCGAAAAATGGATGGATTTGAAGTAGGCTGCATGTCACCCTTCTCTGGGTGCACCAGCAACAACGCATGGCGCTCATACAGAGGGTTGGGGGCAGGGGGGGAAGACGGATAGCACTCCTTACATGTCCACACGTATCGCACGTTTGAAGGGTGAGTTGGAGCTTGTGGGAGACCCCGGACCTTAGGGCCTGCTCGATCGTAAAGCCAGAAAGTTGACCAAAGCCGTCGAAAGTGAGCAGCGACTCGACTTAAGATGCTGTGAACAGCAAGGATGGTACGTCCGTCGGCGTCTGAACCTTTGAAGGGTCGGAGCCTCAGAAGGAAGCTGAAGGATGAAAACCCAGGAAAGACCACGCGATGAGGGTCCGCGCTAATAGTGGAGCTCACAGTCGTTCAGCCTCTTAGATCTAGGTCTCCGTGTTTAAGGGCCATGTTGTGGGCTATATGGTTTGAGTAAAATCATGAACTCTTGTGTCAAATGTACCATCTTAAAACTGAATGAGATGATATGCTCCTTTGTCGGTTTTTACATACGTGATTTGCACATATTCATGCTTTTTTTGTGTTTGAAATTGTTGCCTATTGGTCCTCGTTTAGCCACACCACGAATCCGACCACCGCACGACACCTTTGCATTGGGTGAACTCCTAGTTAGCAGGGCGACTTTAGACCGAAATCCTGGTCATAGGCAGATTCACGACCCAGGCGGAGGCGAATTACCGAATCGTAGTGGCCGAGAGTTTGGACGCGACCAGCCGGAAGCTCTGGGTGAAAAAGCCTGCAATCAGCCGCTGTAGGCGAATAAGAGTGTGAGGCCCACGTGTCTTGTCAATGGCATCGGTGTTACTGGCCACGAGAGACTGGATATGATCATTGTATGTCATTTCGTCATTGAAGGGCGTCATAATAGGTAACTCTCCTGTTCCCGTGCGCTTTCTCGATTGACATTTGAAACGATAGACGTGCTCATTATATAGCGTTGCTCTCTCAATAGTTAAAGGAGGTATCCAGGTGCTCGTCTTCTTTCCGTATCGTTTCCAATGGTGCCAGGCACCCTCTAAATGCGATTTATCTGCTTCTCGAAGAAGAAAGGCGAGCGATGTGCCGTTCTTCACTACTGTAACCAGAAC
>NC_033800.1:114517517-114525664 GCF_001876935.1 Asparagus officinalis
CATTGGATCCCGTCGATGTGTCGGGAGGGTCATATGAGTTGGCTCAGGCGAGTGGACGCTTGGAACAGGCCCGGGGAGCAATCGTGAGGTGATTGGGGATGCTGCTCTTGGCTCTTAGCAGCTCTTTTCTTTCTAAGCGATAACGGGAGGCCGCGGTCGACAGTTCTAGGGTGGAGGCGGCAAAGGGGGCCAGTCAAGAGGAGGTGACCGAGGCTATTAGAGTGTCGAGAGGCCAGGATGATGCAGCCCCGTGCTAATTCCTGGGGTGACTACCCCTACGACCAGTGGTTCTATGCCCACTCTGTTTACTGCCTCAAAGATGGTTTTGGCAACTTCGGAGGTTGTTCCCTCGTCTGCTATGGAGCAGCAGGTGGTGGTCTCGATGACTCCCACCATTATGCCGCAAAGGTAACCCTTAGTATCGTATCCCCAGGTGCAGGGTCGAATTAGTATTATCTAACGTTCGCGTTGACTCAATGTAGGTACGATTGAGGAGGCGATCCCCATTGCTTCCGATGAAGACAGGGGAGCCGGAGATGAGGCGGAGCTTGGTGGCTCAGGTAAGAGGTTGGTCGAGTGTCGTGGGACCATCCCTATCGAACCGCTTGTGGGGCTCTTTTTAGGATTTATTATTAGCTGCTCCAGCCTCGGAAGCTACTGGCAAAGAGTATTCCCCCACTTGGACTAACCAGTCGGCTGAAGAAGGCAGCGAAACCGGTAGTGAAGATGATGACTTGCCCCATGAGATGATATCGAACGACGAGGGACCCTTCGACTCTGAAGGGGAGACCCACGCTCTTGATGAAGCGTCGGTCAAGATAGGGTCGCCGATCCAGGGGGCTTCTACCTAAGGGGAAGCATCTACCCGTATGGTGGTTGATCCCTCATCCCGTATCTCGACGACTGTTGAGGCTGCGCTCAGATCGGTGGTTGAGACCCTGATGGTGTCGGTTCGCGCTCCAGCCTCAGCAGTGTCTGTTACTACTCCCATTGCTACGGCTATTAGTGCTTCGGCCCCGGCTTTGGTGACGACATCGGTTGTCGACGAGGCTACCCTCTCTCCCTTGGCTCTCTCGTGCAAAAAACTGGTGGATCGAACCGTTGCCAGCCTCAAGCTACCCTTGCAAACAACATCCGGCTCGCATTGGAGGAAAGCTACCCTTTTGAGGAATTCAAGGAAACTCTGGAATATCATATGGGCTTTTTGATCAAGGCTCTGGGTCCTTCTGCCGCCAAACCGTACTTCAAACGTCTGGAGGAGGCAGAACGGGTCGTTAGACAACTCCTTACCCTTCGTATCACGAGCTCCGAGATCCTCCAACTTGCGTCTGGCGAGGTCCAGATAGCATTGGAGGAGCGCGATCACAGATTGGAGGAAACAACATCGTTGGAGGCGAGGTTGACGAAAGAGCTAGAACGCGCTACAGTCGAGAGTGAGCAACTGTGCTTGGCACGCTAAGAGGCTGATTCTCGTGTCTCCCGCCTATCTTCGAAGATAGCGGGGACCAAACAAGCCATCGCTAACGCGCAGGCCTTATTAGCTACCCAAGAGAAGGCTCGCGAACAGGTGATAGGGGAGTTGGGGGAACTCGAGTCGCGCTAGCAATTGGTTGTTGACACTATTGAGGAGAAGGGTCGAGCCCTCAAGGCAGCGAAATGCACCATCCAAGACTTGCTTTCGCGCTCTGAAGCATACATTCATCGAGAGATCCTGAGGAGACTCGAGCTCAAGCACGCCGAAGAGATTCACGAGTTGGAGTGGCGGTTGAGAGATTTTTAATATGCTTTCGATTATGTCGTTGTACCCGAATCTCTTTTAATGAATAGAATTGTGTTTTCATCCCAGTCATTGCTCCTTTTATTCTACGTGTGCATTTTGTCGTTGGTCATAGTGGAAGTTGTCAAATCAACCGTTGGTTGACTCGTATCTGGTGATTCCTGGCCGCCCCCAAGTCCCTGCTGCAGGTGAATCTTTAGCCTTAGGTGGGACTACGAACCATTTCAATCTTTTCCTGAGTCCTAATTGGGTTCAATCTTCAGGCGAACTCAAAAGTGGTTCAAACCCTAACTGTGCCTGAGCCTCAGGCAGATTGCAATAGCGTGCGGGTCTGAGCCTTCGGGCGAACACGATATAAGCAAGTTCGCCTGACGAATTCAATTCATGGGCGGGCCTTGCTTTTCGTGGGCCACATGTCTACCAATTAAGATGACGTGGGCACGTTTTTCCCTGCTAAAGGTGGATGTAGTGGGGGTTCTCCATTCTTCGTGCCCAACCTAAGCCGTTGGCCAGAGATCGTGTTGGAAACCGACATATCTCGACCGTTCACGTGAGATTTGGTATCCCTTTCCTTATCTGTGACTGTTCGATTTGAATGGTCCAATCGAACGGCGTGTATTCACCCACGCCATGTATTTAATGCCTCTCCCTCTACATTGAGGGGTGCCGTGGCTTTAGTTGTCTTTTCTGAAGAAAACACACGCTTCCTTTTGCTACGTTTGTGATGGCGCCGAAGGTGAAGAAGACTGCTTCAAAGAAGGGTCAGGGTGCCTCCTCCTCTTTCGCCGTCGAAACCGCCACCATCGAAGGTATTTTGGCGTTTAGACCCTCGTCCAGTTGGATTGTGGGTTTGTGAACAAGGTGACATTCCCCACTCTTAACCCTCTTTTTTTTGTTTGGCTATCGTGCAGTTCGGGAAGGGGTGCCCATCACCAGAGAACATGGGACTGAGCCCATACTTGTTTCTGACGACGAATTCGAGGGAGCCGTAGCTTCCCCTACTTCGCAGCCTATTCCCCCGCATGGGGCAGAGCCTTGCCTTGATGTTCCTCCTATTGCGGCGCTTGCTCAGGGTCAAGAGCTCATTCCCTTAGGCCCTCTACCTCTTCAGGCTCGCATCGAAGAGTTCAAAAATGCCGTGAAGCAGGTGATTTCCCTCGTCAGCCTTGGTCTCGGGGTCGATGCTGACTTCAAATAGTCCCTCCTGGATCGTATGGTTGATCTCAGGCGGTTGGGTGAGCCTCGTCTTGCCGTCCGTTGTAGGCAACGACTTCTCTATCTGGAGTAGTGTCTGACACACCTAGAGACTCTGCTATAAGGAGGTCCCGCGATTGATGTGGACCGCTTCTTATCTCAAGTTCGATGTAGGGAGGCATGGGAACGGGAGGTTCGCTCGAGGGAAATGGTGGATTTGGAGTACCATGTCACCTTCTGGGTGGACCAGCAGCGCTCACTGGGGGAACGGATAGGCACTCTTACTTCCACCGTATCCCGTTTGAGGGCTGAGTTGGAGCTTGTGGAGACGACCCTAGGGGGCCTCCGATCTGAAAGCCAGAAAGTTGACAAAGCCGTCGAAGAGGCGACTCGAAACCTTAAGATGCTGTGACAGAAAGATGTCGTCGTCGCGTCTACCTTTGAGGGTCGGACTCAGAAGGAAGCTGAGGATAAAACCCAGGAAGACCACGCGATGAGGGTGGCCGCGGCTAAAGTGGAGCTCACGTCCTTCAGCCTCTTAGACTAGGTTCTCCGTGTTTAAGGCATTTGGTGCTAATGGTTTGTAAAATCATAACTTTGTTCAAATGTACCATCTTAAAACTGGATGAATGATATGCTCCTTTGGTTTTACATACGTGTTTGCACATATTCTCTTTTTTTGTGTTGATGTTGCCTTTTGGTCTCTTAGCCACACACGAATCCGACCCCTGGGTGAACTCTAGTTACAGGCGAACTTTAGACGAAATCGGGTCATGGGCGAATTCCGACCACAGGCGGAGGCGAATCCGAATCGTAGGCGAGTTTGGACCGAAGCCGAACTCTGGGTGAAAAACTCATTCAGCGCTGTAGGCGAATAAGGTGAGGCACGTGTCTTGTCATGGCATCGTGTTACTGCCAGCTGGACTGACATTGGTATGTCATTTCGCATTGAAGGCGTCATAATGGTAACTCTCTGTTCCCTGCGCCCGATTGGACCTTTGAACGATGAGCGTGCTCATTATATACGTTGCTCTCCTAGTTAAGGACGATGAGCGTGCTCATTATATACGTTGCTCTCCTAGTTAAGGAGGTCACCGTGCTCGTCTTCTTTTCCTCGTTTCCAATGGTGCCGTATATACGTTGCTCTCCTAGTTAAGGAGGTCACCGTGCTCGTCTTCTTTTCCTCGTTTCCAATGGTGCCGCACCCTAAAGCATCCGCTTCGAAGAAGAAGGCGAGCGATGCCTCTTCTTCAACTACTGTACCTGGCCACGATCCGGAGCCTAAACCTTCGGATTCAGCCAGTCTACAGATCCATATGGAGGAGCTAAAGGGTGCTATGAAGTAGGTAATCTCGGCCGTCGATCAGGGCCGTGGTGTCTTTGCGGACCTAAAGCAGGCCCTCTTAGATCGGGTTACCCGAATCCATCGTTTGGGCGGCTACAGGCTCGCCATACATTGTTCGATGAGGCTCGTTGATCTTGAGTCACTCATAAACAAGTTGGAGAACTTGCGACAGGTGGATTTGGAGTCCGAAGTGGAGTCACTCTTGGTTTTGGATCGTCGTAGTGAGGCGTGGAAGCGAGAGTGTCGAAGGCGAGACATAGAAGACAAAGAATCCTTTATCGCTCGCTTGGATCTCTGCTGACGTCTATTGCAGGCCGAGATGGAGAGTACCGCTCGCTCGATCTCTTTGGGCAAGACTCTGTATATTGAAGGAGAATCGATCTTGATGGGTCTGCGCGTTTAGATTAGGACCGTGCATGGCGTCCTTGTGAGGGAAAGACGCGACCTTTTGTCGTTGCGCCAAGAAGATGCCGCCATTAATGCTTCTTCCGAGGCGAGGGTCCGGCGGGAGGCTGAAGATGAGGCTCATACTTTGCACGCGGAAAGGATAGCCGCGATTAGGTCTGAGCTCGCTTCCTTCAAGCTCCTGGGATAAGCTCGTAGGGTAGGAGTAAATCCAGGATGCCCTGTTCAATACTTTGTTTCTTGAATGTAATGTTATGACTCTCTTGATTACAAAGTCATAATTTTGTTCAAATGTACTGTCTAGAAACATCTAATGAACATCGCACTTTCTCGTCGTACACACACTCTTTTCACCTTTCATTGTGTCGCCATTCAGTGTCTTATTCATGCGATGGGCAGATTTAGTTGCTGGTGATTTTGAGCCGCAGGCAAAACTCCGGTGATGGAGAGTTTATGCCGCAAGTAAAACTCAAGTGCCGACGAGTTTGGGCTGCAAGAGAAACTCAAGTGATGGCGAGTTTAGGCTATAAGCAAAACTCCAGCATGGGCGAGTTTGGGCTACAAGCGAAACTCAGGTGATGGCGAGTTTGGGCCGCAAGCGAAACTCAGGTGACGGTGATTTTGTGCTGCAAGCAAAACTCAGGTTATGGCAAGTTTGGGCTGCAAGCAAAACTCAGGTGATGGTGAGTTTGGGTTACAAGTGAAACTCAGGTGATGGCGAGTTTATGCTGCAAGCGAAACTCAAGCACGGGTGAGTTTGGGCTGCAAACGAAACTCAGGTGATGGCGAGTTTGAACTGCAAGCAAAACTCAGGTGACGGCAAATTTGTGTTACTGGCGAGAGTCAAACGTAGGCAAGTTTGTGCCATGCGTTCGCCTGCGGACCCAAATGGTTGCTAGCTAGTGCACGCGTCAATCCTCATTAATTGCGAAGTGATGGAACGCTTCGCCTTCCGTGCTCAATTCGAACGGTCGATTTGGAATCCCGAGAGTCGAGGCTTTTATGGGAATTGAACTTGAAGCGCCGCTAGAGATCTGGGTCATTCGATTGATTTGAGGTAGCGAACCCTAGCCGTTCATCTTTCGGCTATATAGTGTGTCCGCCATTCTCTCGATAGAGTCCTCGCATTCATGAAGCTTCGCTCGAAGAAAATTCTTGCAAAGTTTGTTCTAATCAATGGCCTCTAAGTCGAGCGCTTCGAAGGGCAAGGAAGCTGCTCCCTCCTCCGTTGCCATCGGTTCCGGCACGACATTGGTTGCCGCCGCTTGGTCAGCCCAAGGCTCCCCTATCTCGGCTTCTGCTCCGACACTTGCCCTCCTTCAAAAATTAGAGACTGATCTTTGCCGAACGGCCGTCATGATCAGCTAAGGCGTCGAGAGGTATGATGATGTGCTCCTCTTCGTGGCCGAAAGCTTGGAGAAGATCCGCCATGTGGGCGGTCGTCAGCTAGCCCGGCGATGGGAGTGAGAGTTCCATCATTTGGGAGGGCTGATGTATCGCCTGGAGGAGTTGGTGCATGCTGATGCTGAGCCAGTACCTCTTGCGATGAGCGCTCTGTTTGAGCGTGAAGATTTGGTGAAGAGGATCCTAAAACAGGAGGGTTTGCTCAGATGCCTGCACAGGCGACATCGATCCATACTGGTGAAGATGGACGCCTATCTGGATAACAGCTTCTTCATGGATGTCGGATCCCTTGAGGGAGAGGCGAGGCTGAAAAGGCTTGAGCATAAGAAGGTGCGGGCTTATCGGGCTGTCAAGAGAGAAGACAAGGCACTCCAGATCCTTCGCCAGGAAGAGGAGGAAGACGAGGCTGCTTTCATTAGACTCCAGCAGAGGCAGGAGGCAAAGACTCGAGCAAGACAGGCGTCGGAGCTTGCGGACGTCAAAGCGAAAATCGCCAGTTTCAGCTTGCTGAAGTTGATGTAGCTCATCTCTTGCCTTGTTTTTTTCATTAAAACACTGTAATTTTGCCGATGCCTGTTGCATCGTAACTTGCGAATCATTATGCCTCTAAACTTGGCTTGGAATGGCCTTTTATGCTTTTAGTTATGAACAACTTTTTCTTTTTTTTTTTTTGTGTTTAGTCTGTGCTTAGGACTATTGGTTGGTCCTTGATAGCCATCATGTTGGTCTCGCCTACGCTGTTTGTCACCTGAGTCGAGTCGATTGTACCATTTTTCACAGTGTGGCGAGCCTTCGACGAGTCTGTCTTGGACTTAGTCGCTAGGACCCCCTTCTGCTTTTGGTTGTTCGTAACGTGGGGTCGGGTTAACCCCGACTTTTGCGTTGTAGCTTGTTCGTTGGAAAATTTGCAGTAAAAAGACAATGAAAGAAAAATTTGACTTGTATTCCTCTCAAAATCAATTACAATTTGGATTCCGATTACAAAAGAGAGGAGCATGAATTTGACTCTCCCCTTTGTTTAAAACTGGGTTCTTCACGGTGGCGATGGAGTGCCTCCCTCGAATGCTCGCGTCGAGTTTGCTCTCCGTTGACGATCCGAACGTCTTGATTCACTGGAACGATGTCTTCTCCTCACGATTTGACGCTGTGGAGAACTTGCGTGACAAGTTTGAAAATAACTCTTAACGAGTTGATAACTCTGAACGAGTTTTAGAAGAACTTGCAGAGCAAGTTTTGAACTCTGATCGAGTTGATAACTCTGACGAGTTTTAGAAGAACTTGCAGAGCAAGTTTTGAACTCTGATCGAGTTGATAACTCTGACCGAGTTTGAACTCTTGAAAAAGAGTTGATTTGAACCGAAAGTTGGTTATAAGCCAAGAGAATGCTCCTGTGGTCGATCGTTGCTGAGGATGAACGTCGATCTCCCCCTTGCTGCCAAGCCAAAGACCTCCTCTGGTGCTACTAAGTCCCAGATCCAAAAAATACCAGCCTTTTGACCGAATCTCCCTTTGTTGATGAGAAAAAAATTCGATCCCCAAGCTAGCCGCAGATCGCTTCTTTGCTGCCCAAAAAAAGAAGGATCTGAACTCAGTTGAGTTTACCACTATTTATAGGGGATTTAGGGTGGTAACTACCCCCTTAATCCGCTCTTAAGTGGGGCGAAAATCCCTCAAATCGTGGGGAAAAATAGTTCCTGGAACTGTTCATTGCGTGGCTTTGAACGAGTCAAACGCTAAAAAATAGCGTTCAGGGCCCGAACTCTGCGTTTTTAGACTAAAAACGCAGAGTTGGGCCTATCTTTGGTGGCTGAACGCACAGGCAGATTCTCTGTGCTAGGGCGTTAGAACGCAGAGCTGAACTCTGCGTTCAGCAGTTCAAGCAACACAGGCGCACATGCCACGTTTGGGCTTTAACTCTGCGTCCAAGGCTTAGGACGCAGAGTTAAATCTCTGTTGGAGATTTGAGACGCACAGGCTGCATGCGTCCTGAAATTAGAAACGCACAGGTCACTGGTGCGTTGA
>NC_033800.1:114525815-114550197 GCF_001876935.1 Asparagus officinalis
TGGACCCCTACGAACGCGAGGGTCGCTCACGTTTCGCCTGTTGTAACGCGGGGTTCGAACGCGGGGTTCGACCTTGGCGTTTTGATGTTGAAACGCGGGGTTCGACCCTGGCGTTTTGATGTTGTAACGCGGGTTTCGACCCTGGCGTTTTTTGATGTTGTGACGCGGGGTTCGACCCTGGCGTTTTGATGTTGAGACGCGGGGTTCGACCCTGGCGTTTTGATGTTGAAACACGGGGAGGACCTCCGCGTCTTGCCTTGCAGAGATTATCACCAAGTAATCTCTTTTTGTCATAGCGTTGCAAAGATCATTGTCTTGTAATCTTCGTCTTTAGCTCTCTGATATATGAGAGTCGTCAGATTGTAACTCCCGATGTTGATTGTGAATGCTGTTGAATTAGAGCTTTCATCAGTTGTCGTGAAGGTCGTCAGATTGTAACCTTCAGCAATCTACGCGAAAGTCTTCAGATTATAGCCTTCTGGAAGTTGTCAGATTGTAACTTCCATCATCGGTGGTTGATGGGGGATAAGCTTTCTATTGTGATTTTTAGACAGCCTACAGAACCCCCTCCAAAGTTTTCGAAAGTTCGCGGTTGACTGGGACGAATTTTCGGAATACTTTGGATCTCAATTCTGATCTTTTTTTTTTTTTTTTTTGAATGCTCACATTACTCAATTCTGATCTTGGAGCTGTTGATTCCTTGTCACAAAGGAGTTGTTCTCTGCACTCGCTTCGAAGGCAGCTTGGTTGAAGGGATTTTCCATGCAGGACCTGTGTGAAGGTATGCGCCATAATCCTGCTTCTGGAATGTGGGGGTGGACCCTGCATTTTGAACTTGAGATGCGGGTTTCACCCTTGCATGTTGAATTTGGAATGCGGGTGTGACCTTGGCGTTCGGTTTTTGCATCGCGGGTCTGACCTCAACGTTTTGACTTAAGACATGGGAGTGGCTTCCGTGCATTTTTTTTGACTAAGTCTTTGAGACTTGTCTTTGGCGCATCTGTTTTAAGTCTAGACTCACATCTATTAAGCTGATGGGCCTGCAAACGTGCGTAGGATTTTTGGCAAACCCTCAGCCATCAACGGATTTGATGAGCCTTTACCGACTACCGTTTGAGTCGGGCTAGCATGTGAATTGTCTAAGTCCGTTCCACATGTAACGTTGTGCTAAGAGAATGAATCCTCTTAGACTTGATGCTATGATTTCGAATACATAGACTTTATCATTTTCACAGGAAAAGACTAACCGGCAACGCGCATTAGGCGTAGGCTTATCTCTAATTAGGGATCGAGATAAAGTCCCCCATGCGTATGAGACATGGATTTTGATGTCCTTTTCACGGTAAAAGACTAACCGGCAACGTGTGTTAGACATTGACTTAGATTGTAACTTCTATCATCGGTGTTTTGATGGGGATCAGCTATCTATTATGATTTTTAGACAGCCTACAATCAGCTGTAGCCATGTTTGCCATTAGGGCTTAAAAGCTTCTTCCAGACTTGTATCGGAACCCTCTGCCGAAGAATCAGAAGAGTATCCTCTCTTAGTTCTGTTAGCAATTTGATCGATAATTTGCCAACTGTTCGCGGGAAAAATCGTTGCTTTCTTCATTGATATCATTGCCATCTTAGTTAACAACTTTATGCGTTACAAAGATCCGGTCTTTTTATAAGATCCGGTTACAATGAAAATCAAAATACAAAAAAGAAAGATTACAATTTATTTCCTTTTATGTCGAACGAATCGCGAGCTCCTGTTTTGCGGTCACTCGCTTTGTGTGGGTTCTTTGCCTGCGCCGGGGTTATTTGCCGTGGACCACCGCGTGATCTCGATCCGGTCGGATCTACACGATATGACGGGTATTATCTCACGAAGGAAATAATAGCCGGGTGGGGTACTAATTCACCAAGGAAATAGTAGCCCAAGTGTCGAAATCGACCAAGCGAATTCGAGACTCTTCTCGGGATCTAAGAACCAAGCTTAGATCCGGAGGAAAATCGTGTAGATCTCAGATCCGGTCCCTCTCGAACACTTGCCTTGTTTGGCGTGGATGATCGCCGAGAACCGGATCTCAAAGTCCAAGTCTTCAATCTTCTAAAGCTCCAATCTTTTTTAGATCTCAGATTCCAATCCGGCAGAGCTTCGACCCTCCCAAAATCCAACCTCTGAAATGAACAATGCCTTGGCCTATTTATAGGCACTCAGAACTGTGCATTTGCACAGTTCTGAGCCTAGCCACCTGTGGGTGGCTCGGCTCTTGGCCGAGCCACCCACAGGTGGCTCGGCCTTGGCCGAGCCACCTGCAGGTGGCTCGGCTTTGGCCGAGCCACCTGCAGATGAAGACTTAGCAGGGGAATAAAAAAGAGGTAGACAAGGCACATCACCTAGTGGGGTACTATCCATGAGGTCGGAATAGAGTTATATCACCAGGTAGGCCATTATCTGATGAGTTTGACTATCAGAGGTAACTGTTAACGTGATAGTTATTGGAGACCCGGTATCCTACTGAAGGGGATTGACTTCAGTGGTCGTAGTATTTTCCCCTTCTGACTGAGGAGATTGAGCTTGGTCTGATTGCTCGGGCTGATCCTGCCTACTTTGTTCTTCAGCTTTGATCCTGGCAATGATTTTTTGAGCCTGCTCGCCTTGAGAGATTAGTTGTCTCCAAGAACGGCATTCTGCAACTCCTATTCGAGCTAGGAGGTCGGTTTGCAAATTGTGTCGACAGGTTTGTACTAGGGTAGACTGTGTCATACCTGTCGGACAACGCAAAGCCATATTTCGAAACCTTTTGACGAAGGCTTTGACTGATTCCCTCTTCTTCTGCTTAGTAGAGAGAAGGGTATGGATGGAGACTTCTGTATCCTCTTCAAAGAATCTTGACAGGAAGAGTCTATCTAGATCCGCCCACTTTTGGATACAGCCCGCAGGCAGTTTCCTGAACCATTCAAAGACAATTCCCTTGAGGGTACCAATGAACAATCGAACCAGTATGGCATCGTTTGATATCATATTTCCAGTCTGTGACTTGAAATGATAAATATGTTGGTTCGGTGAGAAGTAAGACTCCATCATGTGATTTACGATACAAGACTTGAGAGACTGCATCGTAATAGAATCGGAGGGATTTTCGTTTGATTGCAGCCGCTTCCTTAGCGTCCTCCGGTAGAATTCCATATAAGGCATAGTCGATATATGGGAATCGCCAATCTCTAGATTCGAATTCCATAAATGCCGTACAGACTTCTCCTGACGTCGTCTCGTCTGAGTTTTCCTCTGTAGGAATCTTGGAAAAGTATAGCTTACGTCCACTGAAGATTCTGCTCGTTCTCAGTCTCCCTTCCTTCATCAGAGGAAGATTCCAGGCTGTGGGCTTCTTTGTCAGAAGCCACATCATCGACCACTTTTCCCTTCCCTTTGCTTATGTGAGGTCGGGATGAAGACGCTTTTCCTCTCCGGGAAGATTCTTACCTAAGCGGCGAATCTGTCTCCTGAGATTTGGCCTTGTCTGCGACGATTTGAGTCAACATGGCCATGAGTTCATTGATGGCCTCCTGCTGAGATTTGAGCATGGCTTCCTGTTCATCAAGTCTCTTTGAAAGGTCTTCCGAATGTTCTGCCATGTGGACGAAGCTCTCATGCCCGAGTGTTCGTCATCGGAATTAGTTTCTCTGGCCAAACTCCGATAGTTGACAGGGGGAATGGCTCCTGTTCGCGTCCGAGTGCGTTGGTAGACTCCTTCAAACTCGTTAGTGATTTCTCTGACGCATGGAGAACGATCTATCTCTGACTCGTCAGAACTAAGGGTTAATGATCTCCCTTTACCAACCATGTTAGAAATGACTCCAAGGTATTCATCCTCTAAAGTCTTCTTCCTGTGAGGATGTCGTCGATTATTGAGCAAAACGACATTCGTCGGTCGGTTGAACATCGACAGCAATTCCCGCAAGTCAGAGACTTGGGATGAACCTCTCACAGAGCGTGAGGGTAGAGATGGAACCCCCTGTCCGTTAAAGGATGGGACTGGTTCTTGGTAAACATGAATTTTAAATCCATGTTGATCATTTTGAACACGACGAATCACATCGTGTTCCAAAGAAGGAACACGAGGGTCGTGTTTAGCTTGATTAACGCAAGACCAAAGTCTGCGTTTTGCTAGTGAAACGCAGTCCTGCGATCTGCGTTCGGATTCAGAAACGCACTCCTGAGAGTTGCGTTCAGTTTGTGAAACGCACTCCTGAGAGTTGCGTTTTGGTTCTGGGACGCACTCTTGAGAGTTGCGTTCAGCCAGATCAACGCAGGTTTGATGTCTGCGTTTAAATGATAGAACGCACTCCTGAGAGTTGCGTTTGAGTTCTGAAACGCACTCCTGAGAGTTACGTTCTGCCAAATCAACGCAGTTTTGATGTTGAGGCTCATAAACGCGGAGTTCGCGTTGATTGGAGGATCGGCTCTGGAGTCGTGCCAAAGTCGAGACTTCTCCTTTAGGGAGGGGACTGTATGAACAGTGCAACCCCCATGGGAGATAGTCTTTAGATGAGTTGGCCACAACTGGAGCTTTAGTCTCCTCGGAAACTTTGTGGATCTTGCGCATAGCCTTGGGGCTAAAGGATCCGGAGGAGAGGGCCTTCTCAAACTTGGCTTGATCGAACTCGATGATCAGAGTTTCAACGGTCATTCCAGTGAGATGAACGTCGGATTGCACCACCACTTCTTCGTAAGAGAAGCTAGTCCCCAGCGGAGTCGCCATCTTTTGTTTGTTGGAAAGGTCTGGGAGAGAGAGAGGGGGAATGAGAAAGGGGGGGCGCGGGTCTGAGAGAGGCTAATTAGCCTCTCTCGGTCAATTCGGGCGCGGGCTGTCCAAAAATTTTGGGCGCCCGCGCCCGAAATTTTTTTCCCACCAAATCATTTAGCGACGTAATATTCCGTCGGTAAAAATTATTTTAGCGACAGAAATTCAGTCGCTAAAAACATTTTTACTGACAGAATATTGTTTGTTGGAAATTTGCAGTAGAAAGACAATGAAAGAAAAATTTGACTTGTATTCCTCTCAAAATCAATTACAATTTGGATTCCGATTACAAAAGAGAGGAGAATGAATTTGATTCTCCCCTTTGTTTAAAACTGGGTTCTTCATGGTGGCGATGGGATGCCTCCCTCGAATGCTCGCGTCGAGTTTGCTTCTCGTTGACGATCCGAACGTCTTGATTCACTGGAACGATGTCTTCTCCTCACGATTTGACGCTGTGGAGAACTTGCGTGGCAAGTTTGAAAATAACTCTTAACGAGTTGATAACTCTGAACGAGTTTTAGAAGAACTTGCAGAGCACGTTTTGAACTCAGATCGAGTTGATAACTCTGACGAGTTTTAGAAGAACTTGTAGAGCAAGTTTTGAACTCTGATCGAGTTGATAACTCTGACCGAGTTTGAACTCTTGAAAAAGAGTTGATTTGAACCGAAAGTCGGTTATAAGCCAAGGGAATGCTCCTGTGGTCGATCGTTGCTGAGGATGAACGTCGATCTCCCCCTTGCTGCCAAGCCAAAGACCTCCTCTGGTGCTACTAAGTCCCAGATCCAAAAAATGCCAGCCTTTTGACCGAATCTCCCTTTGTTGATGAGAAAAAAATTCGATCCCCAAGATAGCCGCAGATCGCTTCTTTGCTGCCCAAAAAAAGAAGGATCTGAACTCAGTTGAGTTTCCCACTATTTATAGGGGATTTAGGGTGGTAACTACCCCCTTAATCCGCTCTTAAGTGGGGCGAAAATCCCTCAAATCGTGGGGAAAAACAGTTCCTGGAACTGTTCATTGCGTGCTTGAACGAGTCAAACGCTAAAAACGGCGTTCTGGGCCTTAACTCTGCGTCTAAGGCCTGAGACGCAGAGTTAAACCTTTGTCAAAGTTTTGAAACGCACAGGCCGCATGCGTTCTGGAATTGGAGATGCACAGGTAGCTTGTGCGTTGAAATCCAACTCTGCATCATGAGTTTGGGACGTATGGTTGAGTTTGTTGAAGAACGCACGTTATGTGTGCGTTTGTGCTTTAACTCTGCGTCACAGAGTTAGATGTCTGCTGGAAAACGCAGAGTTAAGCCTGTTTTAGGCTGAAAACGTATAGTTCGTGCTGTTTTAGAGATTAACTTTGTGTTTTGATGTTGAAAACGCAGAGTTAAGCCTGTTTTAGGCTGAAAACGCACAGTTCGTGCTGTTTTAGAGATGAACTCTGTGTTTTAGTCTGAAAACGCAGAGTTGGGCCTGTTTAAAGGCTGAAAACGCACAGTTGTACTGTTTTAGAGATTAACTCTGCGTTTTGATGTTGAAAACGCAGAGTTGAGCCTGTTAACGGCTGAAAACGCACAGTTGTGCTTTTTTAGCGATTAACTCTGCGTTTTGATGTTGAAAACGCAGAGTTGAGCATGTGCGCTTTGACTCTGTAATGCAGAGGCGAACCTTAGGCGGGCTTGGCGGGCTTCAGGCTAAGTCCAATGTTCTGACGAAGTCCAGTCTTGCAGACGGACTTCAGAACATTACTTGCTACGAAGAACAGGTCATAACTTTCAAACCGTACGTCGAAATTGGACGAATTATATATGAAAATCGGCTATCTCGACGAGATGGGGCCATCCGAACCTAGCCGAAGGCTTCAGTTCGCTTCCTCCCTTTCGCAAAATTCCTTACGGTTTGAGAGATATCTGCATTCTAATATGAAGAGACCGTCAATTTGTAGTCTCTTTTGCTAGAGCTTTGCACAGATCGTCCTCTTGTAATCTTCGTCTTGGCTCCTTGAAAATATAAGAGCCGTCAGATTGTAACTCCCGATGTTGATTGTGAAGGCTGTTGAATTAGAGCTTTCATCAGTTATCGTGAAGGTCGTCAGATTGTAGCCTTCTACGTGAAAGTCCTCAAATTGTAGCCTTCTGGAAGTCGTCAAGTTGTAACTTCCATCATCGGTGTTTGATGGGGGATCAACTATCTATTGTGATTTTTAGATAGCCTACATAGCTCAGGCGAACCCGAGAGGGTAACACTTAGCTTGAAACAACAAGCGGTTGCTTGTGTAGATGACCAGCTTAAGACCCCAACAATGACTTGCCATCTGGCGAGTTACTGTTTGAGGGGGTGGTTGGGGCATGTCGCCTTATAAACCGCCTGGCGATCATCGCCATCCCCGAGGGCGAAGACATAAATGATAATCGAATCGTTCAGGGATGTAGGAATGTGACGATTGATTACTGTAGGAGCCGTCGCATGGTAGGCTGCTACCCATCGGTTATTCTAAGAGAATATTAGAATAGCCGGAATAGGTCAGGTAGTTCAGGGCTATAAGAGTGTGACTATTGACCAAAATAGCAACACATCGCATGGTAGGTCACTACTTAGACTGTGTTACTCATGGGAATAACGAGACCGGCCATCAGAGGTAATCATTAACATGATAGAATTTTGTTGCGATCGGAGCAACTATGAGGACTTATCCTCCTGTTAGGGGGAATCGATAAGTTGATTTTGTCAGAGGTGAGGGTTAACATGACAGGATTGTTCGCCGTGATGTGAGCGACTTTGTGGGCTCACCATCCTATTGGAGAGGATTGGTAAGTTGATTTTGTCAGAGGTGAGGGTTAACATGACAGGATTGTTCGCCACGATGTGAGCGACTTTGTGGGCTCACCATCCTATTAGAGAGGATTGGTAAGTTGATTTTGTCAGAGGTGAGGGTTAACATGACAGTTAGTTTTGGTCCTAATCAGTAAGAAGGTTGGACCAAGTGCCAATCTAGGTTACACTTTAGAACACTGTTTGTAGCATCTCGTATAGGGTTTCCCATTGGAGTATATGAAGTGGGAACAATTTAGCCTCGTGTACCAGTTGGAGGGAGTGAGGACCAGGTTAGACTCATGCACTCATAGGAGTTGGTGAGAACCAGTTTAGACTCATGCACTCACGGGAGATGGTGAGAACCAGTTTAGACTCATGCACTCACGGGAGTTGGTGAGAATCAGTTTAGACTCATGCACTCGTGGGAGTTTGTGAGAACGAGTTTAGACTCATGCACTCGCAGGAGTTGGTGAGAACCATTTTAGACTCATGCACTCGCGGGAGTTAGTGAAAACCAGTTTAAACTCATGCACTTGCGGGAGTTTTTGAGAACCACTAAGGGTAGTACTTTTTCAAGAACTTGTCGTTGATAGGCATCATGATCTTGTCGTCATTCGGTTTGACGAGACGATAAGCTCCATTCGAATAGACTGTCTCTACTACGAACGGTCCTTCCCATTTGGGATAAAATTTGCCCTACTTCTTGGAAGTGAGAATCATCGATCGTCGAACGACGAGCACCAATTCTCCCTCCTTAAAGGATCGACGCTTGACTTTCTTGTCGAAAGCCTTAGCTATTCGGGCTTGGTAGAACTCAATGTGTTATTGAGCTTCAAGCCGCCTGTCATCCAACGCTTCGAGTTCCGCGAGGTGTCGTTGATGATTGTCTTCGGTCGTCATCCCTGTAGCTAGGGCAACACGGAGAGATGGAATTTGAATCTCTAATGGTAACATGGCCTCACAGCCATATACCAACGAGTAAGGCGTGTTGCCGGTTGGTGTACGAACCGTTGTGCGATACGCCCATAAGCTCTCGCCCAGCTTCTCGTACCAATCGCGCTTGTTGGTGGAAGTCAGCTTGATTAAGATCTTAACGATTGTTTTGTTGAAGGCCTCGGCCAAGCCATTCGCCGGAGGGTTGTAGGCTATAGAGGAGAGGTTCTGTATCCGAAACTTGTCACAAAACCGGGTGAACGTATGACTAACGATTTGTGTGCCGTTGTCATGGATGATATGTCGAGATACGCCGTATCGGTATATGATATGATGTTTAACGAACTTAATCACGTCATTGGTCTTGACCTCTCTTAAAGGGACGGCTTCGGCCCATTTAGAGAAGTAGTCGGTGATCGCGAGGATGAAGCGATGACCTCTCACCGACGGTGGGGATATTGGTCCGACGATGTCCATCCCCCATGCTTCGAAGGTCCATGATGCCGTTGTCGGGTGTAGGTCTTCAGGAGGTTGATGCAGGTAGTTGGCGTGGATTTGGCATGCGTGGCAACGCTTTGCGTAAGCAACTGTGTTGCTGACCATCCCAGGCCAAAAATAGCATATTCTCCATAATCGATCCCAAAGCTTGGGTCCGGGCTGGTGAGCTCCGAAAGTGGCATCATGGGCTTTGCATAGGGCCTCTTGTGCTTCTGTCTTTGAAAGACATCGAAGTAACAAGCCATCATACGACCTTCGATACAACATCTTCATGGTCGAATCGTAGTATAACTTTGAGGCACGCCAGCGGACAGACTCTCGCTCTCTAGCGTCTTCGGGCAGCATGCTGTACAGGACGTAATCAATGATCAGGAGACGCTAATCTTTTAGGTTGGGTCGATCCGAAACTTGGTGAGTGGCGTTCACTTCTAGAATGTCTTTTGGTCAAAAGAGTCTTCGGCTCGCCACTGTGACCCATTGAGTCGTTTCTAGTGGCTGGGCCAAGTTAGCCGCTAGGGATGCGAAGGCGTCCGCGTGCGTGTTCTTGGAATGAATCACGTGCTTGATGCGGAAGCTTTCGAATGACTCTACTAACTTGGTGGTTGCTTTGTGAAGTGGGATCAGGTCGTCGTTTTTGACTTCGTATTCCCCCGTCATTTGCTTGACAATGAGCTGGGAGTCGCCATAGGCCTCGAGGTACTTTATCTCTAACTCTCTTGCCAAATCAAGTCCAACGAGTAGCGCATTGTACTCAGCCACGTTGTTGGTGCATGGCTCTATTAGAGAAAAATCTCGGGGTAGTATGTGGTTATGTGGGGAAGTGAGGACCACCCCTACTCCTGCAACGATAGATCCGCTCATGCCGACTTGTGATGCACCATCAAAGAACATCTGCTAGGCTTTCGCTGGGGAGGTCATGTGACTTCAGGGGGTTCATCTGGCAAATCCTCAAATAGGTCAGTTTTCACCCTTAACGGATAACTAGCCGTGATATCACAGATAGCCTGTCCTTTGACTGACTTCTGTGGGATAAAGTGAATGTCGTATTGAGATAGCAGGAGTGCTCATCTAGACAAAAGCTAGTTTAAGGTTATGGGTTGCATCATGAAGACACGGATGGGGTTCATCCGGGAAATGACATGGATGGTTTGGCCAACTAGGTAGTGTCGCATCTTTTGGATGGCAAATACCAAGGCTAAGTACTCCTTTTCAACCATGAGGTATCACAGTTTAGCGCCCTGTAGGGTTCTACTCAGGTAATAGATGCCCTGCTCTTGGCCGACGTCGTCATTTTGTGCCAAGAGAGCGCCCAGGAAATGCTCCATACCCGTATGTAGATGAGGAATGGCTTTCCCGAGATTGGAGCCATAAGGACGGGCGGGTTCGAGAGATAAGCTTTGATCTCCTCAAAGGCCCGTTGGCAAGGCTCATCCCACACGAAGGAAGTACCCTTCTGCATTAGTTTGGAGAAGGGTTGACACTTACCTGAAAGATTTGAAATTAACCTCCGGATGTAAGCCAATCGTCCCTGAAGGACCCTCGGTTCCTTAAGATTTCGGGGCGGCTGGAGCTCCTGAATAGCTCGTACCTTGTCTAGGTCAATCCGGATTCCATTTGTCGTTACCACAAACCTGAGGAATTTACTGCTGGACATCCCTAAGAATGACTTTGTAGGATTCATCATGAGTTGGTGACTCCTCATGAGTTCAAACATTAGCCTCAAGTCTTGGAGATGGTCATCTTTACTGCGACTTTTCACGACCAAGTCGTCGACATAGCACTCGACCATCTTTCTCAGGTGATCTCGAAAGATCGTGCTCATGGCACGTTGGTAGGTTGCGCCTACATTTTTGAGTCTGAATGGCATGATCGTGTAGCAGTATACCCTAATAGGAGTCCTAAATGAAGTGTATTTTTCGTCCTCGGGGTACATTTTGATTTGATTGTACCCTAAGAATCCATCCCTTAAGGACATCCTCTCAAACCCGCACGTGTTATCAATGATGACATCCATGATGGGCAAAGGAAACTCGTCTTTTGGGCAAGCAGTATTAAGATCCCTGAAGTCAATGCAGATGTGAATCTTACCGTTCTTCTTCAGGACTGGAACAATATTAGCTACTCAGTCAGGGTGTTGTTCCTCTCTGATGAAGCCGGATTCGATCAGTTTCTTCACTTCAGCCTCGATTGCCTCCATGATTTGCGGACGAAACTGCCTCTGCTATTTTTTGACCGGTCTAGCGTCTGAGCCGATGTTGAGGCGATGCATGGCAACCCATGGATTGAGGCCGGGCATGTCCTCGTAATTCCATACGAAGACATCAATGTATTCTCGTATAAGGACAATGAGATCTTCCTTCTCTTGGAGAGGTAGACTACCACTGATGAATATGGGCTTGGGATTAGTCTCATCGCCCTTGTTTGCTTGGAGGATTTTATCTTCAGTCGGTGGTTCACATTGCTCGAAGAGACTATTCCACTAAGCGTGATGTGGGGGTCCCATGTCTCATCATAAAGTGGGACCTGTCCGTCCCCTGCCATTTCAGCGGGATCAATCGCAGCCATGTTGACTGTAAGGTTGTCGAACAAGTCCCCTATGCTGACGTCTGAGTCCCATGCTGAGGTTGTCGACCCCGAACGTGCGTAGTCGGAGTCCTCGTTGAAATAACAGAGCAAATTGGATGAGGAAGAGGAGTAGCCTAAACCTCTCCGAGTCCTGTTGAAGTAATTTGAGGGTTTACCTTTAGGCACCTAAGCAGGTCGGATGACCGTCTTTCGCCCCCGGTCGTAATTCAGGCCCTCTGGGCGAGTGAGGTCGTACCCTATGTTGCTCATCATGCTCTTCGTGATATGACTGTACTGCGAAAACTGAGGCGTGGGGTCTTCATCTTCAGACTCGTCCCACAACGTACGCAAACGGTGATCGATTCGTCCGAAGATAATATCTTTTTGATAGTTATCCTGGGCGACACGATGAGTACGGCTTGTGAAGACTTGATAGGTTGTCTCTTCGCGACATACGATGAGCATACAGGAAAGTGTAGGGGTTATAGAGCTTCGACATTAGGTCGTTAGGCGCATCATCCTCAGACGTTGAGTAAGATGACAAATAAGCAAAGTTGAACTTCTCATTCAAGATAATCTCCTCTGCTTGAACAGTGTTGGTTACATTGTGACTTTCGCAGCCAATTATAATTGATTCGAAATCGTTCAGGACCAAGCCGTCGCCGTACTCAGTTCGCTGTCCGCCTCATTGCCGCTCTCGAGCTCCTCAATCGGTGGCTCGTCGGGGTCCTAGTACAGTAGAGAGTCTGTGAAGTAGTTCTCGACACCCTTGAAGGGTTGCTTGTCGACCACTACTATTTTCACCTGCTCGTAATCATCTACATACTTTAAGCATTGATGTAGTGTGGACGGGACTATCCGGTTACTGTGGATCCACGAAAGTCCCAAGAGCACGTTGTAGGATAGCTCAGCGTCGATGACGTAGCAGGTCACCTTTGTCTTCATGTCGCCTATCTGGCACTTCAGACGGATCTTGCCGAGCGGCCGAGTCCAAGTGGCATTGAAGCCAAAAATAGTCGTGGTAGTCATGGACAGACGTTTTGGGGGTATCCCCAGGTGTTTGATCAACTTCAGGGGTACGATGCTTAGTGTAGACCCCGGGTCGACTTGAATTCGATCTACTTTCGACGAATCGACGTACCCCATGAAGTACAATGGTCGATCATGAGATGTCCTTTTGATGAGAATGTCCTCAGGAATGAATGTGATGCAAGGGACCCGCCTCTCGGTGGCTTGGCAGCACATCGCACATTCCCGTTCCGTGTCTTCTTCCCTCAAGAAGTGGGTGGAGAAGACTTCCGAGTCGGCCAATGTCTCTTGTAGGGCTTCCTGCGTAGGCCTGGATAGCTGTAGGAGGTCATACATGGTAATTCGCATGAGGATGCTCTTGCGCGAGCACATTGAATTGAAAAGGTTGATTGCTCGAGCTCGGCCTGTCTGGCTATGGAGGGGTTGCTGTAGCTGGCCTCGTGGGTGGTCCTGCCGGGCTCTCCGCCCTCGTAGGATATTCCTTGGCGAATTCCTTTCCTTCTCTAGTAGCGAGGGCGGTAGTTTCCTCATCAGAGTCGGTGAGGGTAGATACTGTAGTCTGGTCTCCATCCGGCATAGCAGAGACGACATTGAAAGGTTTGCCTTTGGCCTTCCTTGAGGGTTTTGCAGTCCACTGTTCATCGCTGAGGAGGTCCGGATGGACCCACATAACCTGACCTGACGGCAAGATCTGGGGTACTAAACCTTTCCCTCGTTGGCTGTGAGGGTCGTCGTTAGTGATTTTCAGGACTGCCCTGGGGATAAGAATTACCCCCGCTGGGGCCTGAACCTCCGGGAGATTTATCCCAAAACTCAGGGTGATCATATTTGTGGTCACCTGCTTTTATACCTTTTCCTTCTTTAGGACTCCTGCATTGTAGAGGGCCTGGAGCTTGTCCTTAAGGATGTAACACTTAGAGGTGTGGTGACCAAGGAACCGGTGATACGCACAGTAACCCGGGTCACTAATCTTGTTCCCCTCCTCAGGCTTCGTGACCTCTGGTAGTTTGATTCGATTTCTCTTTAAGAGTGTGTCGAATGTTGCCACCACTTGGTCCTCTCTGAAGTCGTATTGCTTTGGAGGACGTTGCTCGAACTGCCTGGGCTTCAGCCTTTGGGCCGTTTTGGGTGCCATTGCAGCATTGACGGCCATGATCTCTTTTCCTCTTGTTCGAGGGGGATTCTTTAGCACGGTCAGCTCCACGACTCCCTTCTTAGGGTGAGGTTCTTCAGCCTCTAGCCTTTTGATCATGTTTTCCACCTGCTCGCCCTGGTAGACAAGTTCTTTCCAGGTCCGGGTTTCCATCGTGCCGACCTTGGACAGAATGTGGATTGAGAGATTATTACGGCACATTTCGATCAACGTGGATTTGAAAACTTAGTCCCGATAGTTGACCGATCGGTTCCTGAATCTCTTTACGAAGTCATTGACCGACTCCGACTTCTGCTGTTTTTCAGCGAGGAGGGTGGCCATTGACACATCCGTGTCGTCGTCAAAGAAGCGGGCTAAGAAGAGCCTTTCCGCGTCAGCCCATGACTTGATAGAGCCGGGTTCTAACTTGAGGAACCATTCAAACGCTACCCCCTTAAGGGTGCCTATGAACAACCGGGTGAGGATGGCGTCATTCCCCGTAAGGAACCTGGTCTGCACCATAAAATAGTAGATGTGCTATGAGGACGAGCCCTTGCCATCGAACTGTACCAAGCTAATCGGCTTGAACTTCGCTTGATATGGGACTATATCCCACTCGACAGGATAGGATCGGACTACCCCCAGCTTGTTCATGTTTTGCTGGAGTTTCAAAGCATTGAGCTGGCTTTAGAACTCATCGAACCTCTTATCGCGAGTGCTACCCCCAGTGTGCAACGTCCCTAGCAACGTTTTGGAAGAGTAGTCGGACTGTGGACCGGCATTATCCTTTGTTTTAGTTGTTGGATGAAGAGGGGGCACCCACTCCTTACTCCCCGTTGGCCGTGGTAGGGCACACTGGGCTCTCTTCTTCTTCTTCTTCTTCCTGTTCAGAAGTTGCTCCAACATTTCCCTTAAGGAGTCGATGGTTGCCTGTTGCTCTTCGAACTTCTTGGCCACCGTCTGCTCATTCGGGGCGTCGGTCATATGTACCCTTGCCAGTGCGTCCTAACTTGAGTGCGATGTTTGGGATGTGGCTGCCGCTGAGCAAGCCTCGTCTTTATGGTCAGAGGAAGGTGCTAAAGTTGAGTAATCGAACCCAATGCACACCCCTGTGCGACTATGGGTATGTTGGTATATACCGTCTTGTCCATGTCGAACAAGCGGAGGATAAGGCCCCAGGAAGGAGTCTGAATCTGGAAAACCAGAAAGCACGGCCTTACCCTTGTCCGTCATGTTAATTGTAGCGGACGGGAGCTCTAGATCGTCGACGGCATGTTTCTTCCGATGGAGCCGTCTCCGACGCGAGGAACTTGTAGTTTGATTCGATTTCTCTTTAAGAGTGTGTCGAATGTTGCCACCACTTGGTCCTCTCTGAAGTCGTATTGCTTTGGAGGACGTTGCTCGAACTGCCTGGGCTTCAGCCTTTGGGCCGTTTTGGGTGCCATTGCAGCATTGACGGCCATGATCTCTTTTCCTCTTGTTCGAGGGGGATTCTTTAGCACGGTCAGCTCCACGACTCCCTTCTTAGGGTGAGGTTCTTCAGCCTCTAGCCTTTTGATCATGTTTTCCACCTGCTCGCCCTGGTAGACAAGTTCTTTCCAGGTCCGGGTTTCCATCGTGCCGACCTTGGACAGAATGTGGATTGAGAGATTATTACGGCACATTTCGATCAACGTGGATTTGAAAACTTAGTCCCGATAGTTGACCGATCGGTTCCTGAATCTCTTTACGAAGTCATTGACCGACTCCGACTTCTGCTGTTTTTCAGCGAGGAGGGTGGCCATTGACACATCCGTGTCGTCGTCAAAGAAGCGGGCTAAGAAGAGCCTTTCCGCGTCAGCCCATGACTTGATAGAGCCGGGTTCTAACTTGAGGAACCATTCAAACGCTACCCCCTTAAGGGTGCCTATGAACAACCGGGTGAGGATGGCGTCATTCCCCGTAAGGAACCTGGTCTGCACCATAAAATAGTAGATGTGCTATGAGGACGAGCCCTTGCCATCGAACTGTACCAAGCTAATCGGCTTGAACTTCGCTTGATATGGGACTATATCCCACTCGACAGGATAGGATCGGACTACCCCCAGCTTGTTCATGTTTTGCTGGAGTTTCAAAGCATTGAGCTGGCTTTAGAACTCATCGAACCTCTTATCGCGAGTGCTACCCCCAGTGTGCAACGTCCCTAGCAACGTTTTGGAAGAGTAGTCGGACTGTGGACCGGCATTATCCTTTGTTTTAGTTGTTGGATGAAGAGGGGGCACCCACTCCTTACTCCCCGTTGGCCGTGGTAGGGCACACTGGGCTCTCTTCTTCTTCTTCTTCTTCCTGTTCAGAAGTTGCTCCAACATTTCCCTTAAGGAGTCGATGGTTGCCTGTTGCTCTTCGAACTTCTTGGCCACCGTCTGCTCATTCGGGGCGTCGGTCATATGTACCCTTGCCAGTGCGTCCTAACTTGAGTGCGATGTTTGGGATGTGGCTGCCGCTGAGCAAGCCTCGTCTTTATGGTCAGAGGAAGGTGCTAAAGTTGAGTAATCGAACCCAATGCACACCCCTGTGCGACTATGGGTATGTTGGTATATACCGTCTTGTCCATGTCGAACAAGCGGAGGATAAGGCCCCAGGAAGGAGTCTGAATCTGGAAAACCAGAAAGCACGGCCTTACCCTTGTCCGTCATGTTAATTGTAGCGGATGGGAGCTCTAGATCATCGGCGGCGCGTCCTCTTTGGTGACTACGCCTTCGACGAGAAAGTCTCGGTCGAGAGGGCCGTTGAGAGAGCCTCTCGAAGCCTCCGACTCGAAGTTCTCAACTTGGAGGGCCGTTGAGTGACCCTTTCGAATACCGAGGGCCTCACCGTTTTCACACACTGGCAGTCAGTGAGTACTACCTGAATGAGTCTCTCACAGTGACATTGCGGACTCACCTCTTGCATTGTGTGTTTGCGAGTTAGGTACCCTCGGAGATCTTCTACGGGCGGTTGGTGATAGCCGCCAGGGCTAGAGGGTTCAGCTAGATGGTTGCACGATAGGGGTTTAGATGAACCCCCTTATGCACTCCGGGAGGGGTGTTTAGGTGTTGGAGTTGTGCAGGTTTGCCTTGACAGGCGAGTTTCCGCGTTCGGGCGAGTTTGCGCCCATTGGCGGACCTCGTCTACTCACCCATGCGGGTGGATTAGGATATCTCGCCTAATGCTTTGCCTTTATTGTGAAGGCTTATTTGTCCATGATGCCTGTCCGTCGAGCGGAGTTGACGTGGCTCGCATGATGTCGGCGATACATCAGACTCACCTGAGTTGCGCGATCTGTTCGCTTTAGGGATGTGACCTAAGAAGCGAAATCCGATTATTTTGGTGAGCCCGCCTGGAGCGTCGGTTTTGACAGAATGGGAGATGTTTTGTTCAGGGTGAATCCCGCCTGCTTGTAAGAGTTCTCCTGATTTGGTGATCTTCTCAGCCTTGGGAGGGTCGAGTCTCCGCCTCGCCTTGTTCAGATCTAAATAATACCTCAGGCCATCATACGAGGCGAAGGTTTGAGCTTTCTGCCGGGTGAGGAGCTGTCGTCACCGCTACCGGGCTCTTCTTGAAAGAGGAGCGCCTGGACGGGTCATGTCGACCCGGTTCATGCCAGAGTAAACCTCCGCTTCCTCTTGGGCGAAGATTTGTGAGGGTCGTTTGGCGACCCATTCGGCGATATTCCGCCTAGTGTTGCCGTCCTTTGGTTTGACCGTGATCGATTTTGGGGAAGTTTGATTCCCTGCCATGACTCAGATGGCATCCTCAAACGCGGGGGTCTTGGCTGTTTGAGGTCGTCCTCTGTGCACAACTCGGTGGCGTTTGCGGGATGCATCGCCACCAGAGGAGGAGGAGGACAAGTACTCTTTGTACTTAGCCTGATCGAACTCGATTTCTAGGGACTCCACTGTTGTCCCGATAGGAATCTCGTCCAACTGAGCTACCACCATTTCAGTTGAAGAAATAGTTTCTCCCACTGTGGTCGCCATCTTCTGTAGGTGTAAATTTTGATCTTCCGAAACAGGGATTTTATTTGTATTGATAAGAATAGCTTATTACAAACCAATGAATCGAAATTATAACAGAAACGGAGGGAAGGCCCTCCTTGTTTAACGTGGGGACTTTGGTAGCTATAGGATGCCTCGCTCGATTCTTGCACCGAGTCTGCTTCCTTTGGACGATTCGACCGAGGTCGCTAGTGAGCTTAAGTACGTAATAGAAGCTCGTGCTAACCGAGTTCGAGTTTCCGAGATCGATGGCGATCAAGACCCGAAGCTAGGAGGAGATGCTACAATGCAAAGGTTATGCAATGAGCTTGTCGTCAACTCCTTTGAGAGTTAAGAGCTGTGGTTCGGCTAATTGATCAATTAACTGTGAGTTAATCCAACTTCTGCCCTTGCTAAACTGCTGAAACGGCTGACCCCTTCTCTGTGGCCCTGGACGAGAGTCCCTTAAATAGAGAAGCGGGCGCTGCTGTGGCCACTCCTTAAATCATGGGATATTGACCTTATATTGCTTCGGAGAATCTTATGCCGCCTCACCCTGTACACGAGCGGCTACTTTGTGATGGACTTCGGAGTACGGATTGCTTCCCTTCACGTCATGAGGAGTGGGAAGGTACATCCCTGTACGTGGTATAGCGGCTGCCAAGTACTCTGGTGAGTTTGGCAAGCTTGCCATTTGCAGGCGAGTTTGGCTCTTGACTCGTGTGGGCAGGATGAGTTTCATGCAGGCGGACTCGGCGACTGTATGGATTTGACCAAACCCCTCGTACTGTGAGCAGCTACTTGATGGGTTTAGAGTACTGTGCTCCTTTCCTTCACATCATAGGAAGTAGGATGGCTCATCCCTGCTACGTGTATATAGCGGCTGCCAAGTACCCTGTGCGAGTTTCGGCGAGCTTGTCGTTTGCTAGGCCGAGTTTGGCTCTTGACTCGTGCAGGCGCGGGCGAGTTTCATGCAGGCGGGACTCGGCGGACTGCATGATGACCAAACGTATTTAGCGGCTACTTGATGAGTTCGGTTAGTAACCTGTGCTTCCTTCCCTTCACGTCGTGATGAAGTGGGGAAGGCCCATCCCTATACGTGCTTGTATAGCGGCTGCCAAGTAACTCTAGCAAGTTTGGCGAGCTTGCCGTTTGCAGGCGAATCTCATGCTTCGTCTTCCAAGGTAATTTTTACCATCTACAGATGCTTGTCAAAAGGCATTCGAAGATATCAAAGCATATCTGGCGAATCCTCCTGTTCTCATGGCACCGAAGTCGGGTAAACCATTCTTGATTTATAATGATGAACCACTCGTTAAGTGCTTTGCTTGCACAGGACTATGGCAATGGTCATGAATAGGTCGTCTATTACTTAAGTCGAACTTTTGTTGGTGCCGAATCCCGGTATCCAATGATTGAGAAGGAATGCCTCGCTTTAGTGTTCACTATCCAAAAGATGCGGCATTACCTTGTTGGACAGATAATCTATGTCATTTCCAATGTCAACCCAGTTCGGGTATTCATGACACAACCGACATCTATGAATTGGCGACTAGCAAAATGGGCCTTACTCCTATCCTAATATGATATGAACTTCAAACAACAGAAGTCGGTCGAAGGAAAGATGATTTGTGATCTTCTAGCAGCTAACCCTATAGCGGATACAGTCGAATTATATGAAAATTTGCTAGATGAGACTCACGATGTCAACACTACCTTTCATCAACAAGTGTGGTAATTATACTTCGATGGTTCTTCCTGAGCGACCAATATGGCAAGCGCTCCCGGATGTTCTAAAATTTCCTTAGGAGTTAGGGTCATTTTAGTTTCCCCGGAGAAACATGTATGCCTCGAGCCTATTCACTCACTGAACCGTGTTCCAATAATATAGCCAAATACAATGTGCTGCTTATTAGGCTCAGTTTCGCCAAAGAGCTAGGGGTCGAATATCTCAAAGTTTTTGGTGATTCTCAACTGATAGTCAACTAAATTCGAGGAGAGTAGGAAGTCAGGAATCAAGACTTGATATCGTACCATAAGGCAGCCATCGAGATAGCAGGTTCGTTTAAAAAATTCTTCATCGAATACATTCCGCATCTCCAGAATGCATATGCAGATGCACTGAAGGCATTAGCAGTATCTCTGGCATGGTCTCCCGACACAGAACAACGGGTCACTGTCAGAACTCACCAATTATTCATGTCGGATTACTCCTTAGACATTAAGGAAGCACATATGGCCAGGATCGATCTCAAGCCTCGAGATTGGAGATTTCCCATATTTGACAACGTTGTGCCCGGTATTTTGCCACAAGATATAAAAGAAAGGGACTCGTTTCGAAGAAGAGCACTGAGATTCTATTACAACTCAACAACCCAGACTTTATATCATCGCGCATACGATGGCCTACTACTCCGATGCATCTTAACCAAAGAGGCGGAAGAGGCTACTTTATATCATCGCGCATACGATGGCCTACTACTCCGATGCATCTTAACCAAAGAGGCGGAAGAGGCTCTCAAAGAAGATCATGACGGAACCTGTGGTGCACATCAACCCGGTCCTAAACTCTGTGATCGACTCAGAAGAATGGGGTATTATTAGCCGACTATGGTCAAGGACGCGGTCAACTACGCCCGACGGTGTCACGCATGTCTAATACACGTAAATTACATGCATCAACCCCCGAAGCTCCTGCACCCTTCGACTACTCCATGGCCATTTAAGACTTGGGGAATGGATATCGTTGGTCCTATTTTCCCACCATCGGTCAAAGGTGATCGTTTTATTTTGGTAATCACCGATTATTTCACAAAATGGCCTAAAACAGTTCCACTCAAAGAAGTGAAGACAAGCAACATCGTCAAGTTTATCAAACACCATATCATCTACTGATATGGAGTTCCAAGACAAATCATACACTATAACGGCCCTCGGTTTTTGAGCAACGCCTTCATCAAATTTTGCGGGAAGTTCAAAATTGAAGATGTCTCATCAATGGCATATAATCCTACAGCAAATGGATTAGCTGAGGTGTTCAACAAGATAATCATAAAGGTTTTGTCAAAGCTCATGAGAACCAACAAGCGAGACTGGGATGACAAACTCGACGAAGCCCTTTAGGCCTATTCCACCACAGTCTGCACCCCTACCGAGGTGACTCCGTACTCATTAGTGTATAGATCTGAAGTTGTTCTTCTCTTGAAAATACAAATTCCATCCCTTCATATTGCTCAGGGATGACAATGGAGGAACAACATTAGAAATGTCTCAAAGAACTTGAGATGTTGGACGAGAGACGTTTGCAAGCTCAGCAGCAAATCGAGTTTTACCAAGCCAGAATTTCTCGTGCTTTTGATAAAAAAGTCAAGCAACGAAGCTTCAAGTAAGGAGACTTGGTTCTCGCAGTCCGGCGACCAATGATACTCAACTCTAAGAAGAAAGATAAGTTTCAACCCAAATGGGAAGGACCATTTGTGATAGAGACGGTCTATTCTAATGATGTATATCGTTTAGTCACCCGAGACGGTGATAAGCTCATGATGTTGATAAACAGAAAGTTCCTGAAAGAGTACTATCCTTAGTACACTCGGAACAACTTATCTAACGGGAAGTTCCTCGAGAGTACCATGCCAGGTATTCTTAAGGATAACCCGGTCACTATAAATGGAGATAAATACGAAACTCCTATCGTCTCTCACTGATCAGATCAATTGACGGTGAACTCATCAGAATTCTTTCGGTCAAATCCGTTCAAACTCCCATTGCATTTGCGCGCTTAACACTCCCAAGGTTAAGTCCTAATGTAGTTTTGTCAAAGTTTAGCTACAAATTCATGGCAAATGGCAGACCCCTTTCATGTTAAATTCTTATCACTTAACATTAAAAAATTCTACCGAGTAACTTTTACAAATCAATACTCCCACTATGATTTACACTCTCACTCCTATTGATTCAGCTCGGTCAAACCTTCCTACAGTTAGGACCACAGCCAAAATCCCCTCTTGATTTATTTAATGAATGAGAGGTCCACAAATTGAATGATCAAACCTATAAAAGTTAGGGTCATCTCAAGCTCCTCTTTCGGTTAAATCTTCCTATAATTAGGATCACAGTCAAAATCCCCTCTCAAATCCTTCATTGAACGAGAGGTCCACAAATTGAGTGATCAAATCTATAAAAGTTAGGGTTATCTCAAACTCCTCTTTCGGTCAATCCTTCCTATAGTTAGGACCAAAGTCAAATTCCCATCTCGATTCCTTCAACGAACGAGAGGCCCACTTTCAAATCGGACTTTTCTTTCGATAAATGAAAGGTCTCCACCCTAATTGAACGACCAAACTGATAAAAGTTAAGGTCATCTCAACATCCCTTCTTAATCAAAACCATCAAACGATTACGGCCAAAACCAGGATTCTTTTTCGATAAACGAAATGCTCCCATCCTTTTTACTTCAGTCAATCCTATAAAAGTTAGGGCTAAAGTCAGAATTTTACCTCGATAAATGGGAAACTCATCTTCAGGTTAGGTAACTAATCCTATAAAAGTTAGGGTTATCTGAATCTTTTTGATTCTCGGAGTGGAGATCCCACTCTTAGTTTCACCTCGTAGATTCTCGAAGTGGAGATCCCACTTTGAATTTCTTTTACAACTGGAGATAGAATATAAAATTCTTACTCCCCGGTATTGGGTTCACTTCTACCCCAAAAAAAGGCCCGAAGATGGAATATAAAATTTTCCCTCTCTGGTGTCGGGTTCGTCTCTTCCCCAAGAGAAGACACCACATTCCAACATTAATAATCCATGCCTCTCACGCATGGAGAATTCTATCCCGAAGCCTAAGTAGGGATAAGTCAGTGCCTAACACGCCTTGTCGGTTAGTTTTTTACCGTAAAAAGTACAAAAGCCCATGTATTCGACATCGCGGTAGGCCGTTATTAATAATGCCATAATCCATGCCTTACACGCATGGAGAATTTTGTCCTGAAGCCTAAGTAAGGATAAGTCAGCACCTAACATGCGTTGCCGATTACTCTTTTGCTGTAAAAAGGACAAAAGCCCACGTATTTGATATTGTGGCAGGTCGTTAATAATAACACCATAATCTGTGCCTTACACGTATGGAGAATTTTATTTCGAAGCCAAAGTAGGGATAAGTCAACGTCTCACACACATTGCCGGTTATTCTTTCCCCATAAAAATGACCAAGTCTACGTATTCAAACCTATAAGTATTATGGTTAATTATTCTAAACAGAATGAGAAATCATAGTAAGAATGAAAGTACACTGAACAAAAATATATATCATTAATGAAATCAAGTGTTCAGATACAATACTTGCAGTCACTCTACATCAAGCTTATGACTAAGGATTTGTTGCTCTAATTTGGACAATTCTTCAGCATAATTCCGCTCAACCTCACCCTGCAATTCCGCTTTGAAAGATTCTTTAGAGGCAGACAAGGTCCTCGTAGCTTCCTCCTCCATTTTGGCTAACTTTTCCTCAGAGAGCGCCACCTTGCTGGATATCACAAGCCTGCCATGCTCCTTCCCGGCGCTGGCCACCTCCAAAATAGCCCTTTGCCCCTCCGCCTCTGCAAGTTTTTGCTTAAGTTCCACTATCTTGACGTCGGTAAAAGCTAAGGAAGAATCGATCTCTCACAGGTTGGCAAATCTCTCGGAGAGAACCTTCTTCATCTGGTCGACCCACTCCCTTTGTGCCTGAATCCCGAGCCCAGCAGATGCTCGAGCTTCACACCATGATTGTAGGTGGGTCTCCATCTGAGCAGCATCATAGGCAGGAGCACCAACGGATTGGAGCTCTTGCAACCTTTCAAACTCATGTTCCAACCGTTGTAGGTCATTGGTCAAGGCATCTACAATATTCGGCGAGCTAGGGTCCTTTTGTAACAGCCATAATTTTTGATACATATTTAAATTAATTTTCTAGTATTTTAAAATATTAAATTTTATTTTTTTCCCAAATCTCCAAAATTCTCTACGAATAAAATATATATATATATGTATATAGTCCTATGTTTGCTAAATATTAAATAATAGTTATGGTGAATATTTTTTAAAACTATTATTTGGTCACTGATATTATCTATCTTGTTATTATTAATGTGATTCTGAGTATAGAACATTAGCATATAAATATATAAATATTTGGTTGTTAACTCAGTTGATTATTATTATTAATATAATATTTCTTATTTAGTATAAAATAATATTTTTTCCATATTTTCTCTCTCCGTAGATTTTGTCAATCTTCCTCATATCTAAATCCTATCACAATTATGCACAAAATCTTCCCTATCTCTCAAATCTCAAATCTTCTCCTATAATCAAATCTTTTTCTCTCTCTAAATCTCTCTTTTAAAATCACAGTAATATATATTTATCTCTCCCGTACTCCCCTATCAAAAATATACATATAATATTTAACCTATAACCTAACATCATCCCCTCCTCTCTTTTTTCGTGTTATCCAACCGCCAATAAATCCACCCCTCTTCTTCTTCTTCCTCAAGCACCGCTCACCACCGCCACCTCTCCCCTTCATTGTGCCATCGACCACCCAGTCGTTCCCCCACCTGACCCCCTCCTCTCCTCGATCACGCTCTCATCTGCCA
>NC_033800.1:114550503-114563152 GCF_001876935.1 Asparagus officinalis
AGCCACGCCACTCCCTCTGAGCCGCCGCCCATCAGCAACCCCTCGTCGAACTCCGACGCCCTCAGCCACTTTGACTATTACCGCTACATGCCAGCAGCCGCCGTCGTCGAGCCGCTACCGTGCTATCGCCGGACAACTACGCTCCCTAGTCGAATCTGATCTCGCACGTTGACGTCGACACGTTTGACGAGTACACCGAGGCAAGATCTCGCGTTTACCTTGTTTTTAATTAATGGTTAATATCGTGTTATTATGATGATTATATATAGATAAATTATTTTGTGGTAATATTATTGTTAGTATGATGATTACATATAGTTAAATTATTATTATGGTTAATACGTATTTTTGAATATCTGTGTAGAATGATGATTATGAGCGCACCATGAAAATTAGATTAATAATGTTGTTAATTGTATTTTTAAGAATTACGGACATGAAATGACAAGTTATGTGTTAAAATTAGAATTTACAAAATTTTATTGAAAAAAAATTAATTAAGGGAAATCTATAAAATAGAAAAAATATTACTTTTCATGCGGAAAGGAATTAATATATTATATTATATAAATATTTTTTATTTTAAATTAGTTATAACGAGAAATAGTTTTAAAGAATAATTTTTGGAAAAAGAATATTATTATTTATGATAGTATGACTGGTCGTCGTAGAGCGCAACATTTCATGTGTAAAACAGCATCAGTTTCTAGTTTTCTTTTTACCGTATTATTATATTAGAGAAAAAGTAGTACGGATAATTTGTATGAGAAGTTCGGACATCCCAGCGGTAAGATAATAATTAAGCCCACTCATGTATTACAATCATACTATAGTATTTTGTTTATGCATTTCATGTTCATTATAGTTCTCATTTCTGCTTCCTAAACCTGCGTAATCATGTTTAACATGCCTTACTATATTCATGATCTGTTGACGTGTTAAGAACCATAGTAGTTCATGATTTAGTAGTCTTGTGCGTCATGAACAGACTTAGTGATATGTTTGAGTGTGTTGACTGGTTAGGCAGTGAACCCGAGTTTTCAATGAGATTATGGTTAACTTAGAAAAACCGAGAAGAGTTGGGATGGGGAAGTTAGTGTTCATGTGATCGGATAAGACTGTTGATGTATCTTCCAGGCTCGCGCCAGTGAATTCGTGTAGTCACTGGGGTTGGTTTGTTGGGCTAAAGTGAATTCGTGTAGTCACTTTAGTCAGTGAATTTGTGTAGTCACCCGAGTTCTGCTTGAGTTCGGACCAGGCCGAAATCGGATTGCGTGTAGTCCTCTGACCGATTCGTGTAGCGGTATTGGATGCGCGTAGGGGATTTGTGAACAGCCAGTTATCCGATGACAGGAGCGTTGACTCTGTGTGAGATGTGACCAGTGACCTGTTATAGAATGACTAGTTAGATGACCTCGTTACCTGGCTAGGTATGGATTATTGTGAGATGTAGGACAGTTGTGCTTCTTTTCATACATAGATCGGGGTTAATAATTAATTATCTACATTTGAGACATATGGTATATACATGAGGGTTTCCTTGTTTGGATTATTTCGCTCGACGTACTAAGTCTCGAGTTGTAGATTTTTAAATATTAATTCCATCTAGTTGTATGACATTGTTATGTGGATGATTATAGGATGGCTAGCTGTATGATCTTGTTACTCGGATGTTTATGTTTTTCCTGATTGTTATACTCTAGTGATGGATTGTATCTAGCTTGTTAGTATTTCAGTTGCATACTTCTATTGTTACTACTATCATCACATGTTTCTATTTATGTTATCGCTTTGGTCACTCTTCTATTATTATTACTACTCGTAGCCCAAAGTGGATCCAAAACAACTTTTGGTAATGATTCAGGTATTAGTCACCAATCAGTAGCACCTGGTTGGGCAGCTGCATAGGGAGCCTCAGCACCAGCCTCCCCCTCGTGCAGAGTCTGGAGTTAGAGAGTTTTGATATATGTGGCCTCCTTCCTTTTCTGGTGCTGAGGGACCTTTAGTAGCAGAGGAGTTCTTCAAGGTCACTGAGACTATTCTCACGGTGACCCGCATTGCACATGCTGAGTGGGTAGACCTCATGAATATTCAGCTTACTGATACCGCTCGGATATGGTGGGCAGCTGAGAAGACTCATCTAGAGAGGCCCATTCCATGGGAGACGTTCACCGAGCACTTCAACAGGAAATATTTTCCTCAGTCAGCTCGGGATGAACTCCTACGTAGATTTGTTGAGCTTAAGCAAGGAGGGCGAATAGTTGATGAGTACGAGGCCGAATTTTCTTCTTTGAGTCAATATGCTCCCCACTTGGTTACAGACCCTACGATTAGGAGGCATCAGTTTCAGAAGGGTTTGAACAAGTACATTAGGATGGCTCTGGCAGGTAGAGCTTTGGCGACCCATGATGCGGTACTAAATGCAGTACGTGAGATTGAGGGCGTGCATAAGGAACCTGAAGACCCACATGAGATTTAGAGTAGGGCACCAATAGTTCCAGCTAGGACTGTCAAGCATCCTCCTCAGAGACAGCAGCAGAACCCGCAGAGGCAGCAACATTCTTAGCATCAGCCATTTCATCAGGCTTACCCTTATCAGCGTCCTGGAGTGCAGTCTCAGAGCCAGTCTTCGGTTAGGTTTCATATTGTAGCTACCCTGGTCAAAATCAGTAGGATTGCCCCAGGCGTCTTCATCTATGCTTCAGTTGTGGGTCCCCCGGTCATATCAATCGAGACTATCCTAAAAAATAGCAGACCCATTTGCCCCCACCTCCAGTTCGAGCAGCTCTTCCAGCTCTACCTCGACCTGCCCTAGTAACACCACCTCAGCACAGATCCTATCCTCAAGCAGGGCCTCTTCCTCCACAGCAGCAGGTTTATCAGGAAGCACAGAGGCAGCAACCGTAGCGACAGATGTTTATGATGTCAGCCATAGAGGCTGAGGCGAACGACCAGGTTATCACTGTAAGAATTGTTCATCATAGTTTTATTTGCATATGAACTTCCTTATTTAGCATCACATAATGATATCATGATAGGATTGTTTACGAATACTAAGTTAGTTGTATTTACATCCTCCTATAATAGGCAAGGTTCTTTTTTCTTTCGTTCCTGCTTTATCACTCTTTGATTCTGGAGCCTCCCATTGTTTCTTGTCTCGTTGATTTGCGAGTGCCCACTCTCTTTCTATAGCTTCTCTGACTATGGGTTGGAATATCAACACTGGTTGTGGCATCTTAGTAGCATCCAATGGTTATGAAACATGCCCTGTGGTTATCTGCGGGAGCGAACTCTTTGCAGACTTTCTGGTGATTGATTTGCCGAGTTTTGATGGAGTATTTGGGATGGATTGGTTGGGGTAGTTCTTTGCCACCATTGATTGTCGCCATCAGAGCGTAGTATTTGAGATACCAGATCACCCGAGATTTGAGTTCCTCAGTGGCAGTACATCGGCCGAACCTGTGGAGTACAGAGCTAGACCGAAGAAGGTGACGTTAGCTGCAATGCAAGTGGAATCTGAGAAGCTTGTTGTAGTTTGGGAATTTGAAGATGTGTTTCCTGACAATATTTATGGATTGCCGACGGATTGAGAAATTGAGTTTTCCATAAATTTGAAGCCTGGAGTTGCACCGATCTCAGAGACCCCTTATCGCATGCTCCCGGCTGAGTTGGCTGAGCTTCGAACTCAGTTGGATGATCTTCTACAGAGAGGCTTGATACGCCCTAGTGTATCGGCCTAGGGAGCACCTGTGTTGCTTGTGGTGAAAAAGGATGGATCCAAGCGGATATGTATCGACTTCTGGGAGTTGAATGCGGTGACAGTGAAGAATAAGTATCAACTTCCCCGTATCAATGATATCTTCGATCAATTGGGAGGATTGGTAGTATTTTATAAGCTGGATTTGCGGAGCGAGTATTACCAGGTGAAGGTTAAGGATTCTGATGTCCTGCGTTTCAGACGAGATATGGACATTATGAATTCTTAGTGATGTCGTTTGGTGTGACTAATGCACCAGCAACATTCATGAACCTGATGAATCTGGTATTCTATGATGTGCTAGACAAGTTTGTGGATGTCTTTATTAATGATATCTTAGTGTACTCTAAAAGTGAGGCGGAGCATGCAGAGCATTTGCGGTACATGTTAAAGACCATGAGAGAGCATCGACTATTTGCCAAGTATAGTATGTGCCAGTTCTGGCTAGATCGTATAATGTTTCTGGGACACGTGGTGTTAGGAGACGGCATATCAGTGGATCCGGAGAAGGTATCTGGATTGAAGGATTGACCTACCCCTAAGTCGGTGTCTAATATTAAGAGCTTCCTGGGATTAGCTGGTTACTACCTGTAGACGGTAAAAATTACCTTTGCAGACATACGACGAATTCGCCTATGAGTCGGAGTCGTCCACTGATCTTGAGGGTGGGGGGGGGTTCACCCATGGGCTGGACTCACTAGCGCGAACCCAAACCGTACGATCCCTAAATTTGCCCGCGGTTGTTAATCACAGACTGGTCTATATGATAGACTCGCCCGCATGAGTCAAGATCATCCAGACTCGCCTGTATGATCGACTCGCCCGCATGAGTCAAGATCATCCAGATTCGCCTGCTTACTCGACTCACCCGCACGGGTCGAGAGTCGAATTCGTACACGACAGCCGCTATGCCGCATACAGGGATGGGCCTTCCTACTTCCCACGACGTGAAGGGATGGAGCACAGTACTCCAAGCCCATCAAGTAGCCGCTCATAGTACAAGCCACTAGTCAAATCCATGCAGTCGCCAAATCCACCTACACGCTCACGATTGAAGCTCACCTCGCCTGCATGAGTCAAGAGCTGAATCCGCCTACAAACAGCAAGCTGGCTACACTCACTTGAGTACTTGATAGCTACAGGGATGGGCCTTCCCACCTCCCGCATGACGTGAAGGGAAGGAGCACAGTATTCCAAGCCCATCAAGTGGCCACTCACAGTACGAGTGACCGGTCAGTCACCAAGTCCGCCTAAAGAAAGCTCGCCTCGCCTGCACGAGTTAAGAGCTGAATTCGCCTACAAATGGCAAGTCGGCTAGACCCACTCGAGTATTGGGCAGCCGCAACCCCACTCCTCATGACGTGAAGGGAAGGAGTACAGTACTCTGAACCCATCAAGCAGCCGCTCACAGTACAAACCCAAGACATGGTCATATCCCATGATTCAAGGAGCGGCCACATCGCCTCAGCAGTTCGCTCATAGCTAATTGATTAATTCAATCAGTTAACGGAACCACTGCCTCTCGACTCTCAAGAGAGTTGACGACAAGCTCTTTGCATAATCTTTGCACTGCAGCATCTTCTCCTAGTTTCGGGCCCTGATCACCGTCAAACTCAGAGACTCGAACCCCATCGATTTATGCTTCTACTGCGTACTGAAGCTCGCCAGCAACCTCGGTCGAATCGTCTAAGGGAAGCAGACTCGGCGCGAGAACCGAGCGAAGCATCCTATAGCTACCGAAAGTCCCCACGTTAAACAAGGAGGGCATTCCCTCCGCTTATTTTGTAATTTTTGATTCATTAGTTTGTAATAAGCTATTCTTATCAATACAAACGAAATCCCTATTTCGGGAGATCAGAAATTCACACCTACAGAAGATGGCGATCACAGTGGGAGAATCTGTTTCTTCAACCGAAATGGTGGTAGCTCAGTTCGACGAGGTTGCTGTTGGGATGACTGTGGAGTCCCTAGAAATCAAGTTCGACCAAGCCAAGTACGAAGAGTACTTGTCTTCTTCCTCCTCTGGTGGCGATGTGTCCCACAAATGCCACAGAGTCGTGCGTAGAGGCTGACCTCAAACGATCAAAGCCTCCGCGCCTGAAGACTCTATCTGAGTCACGTCGGGGGAACCCACTCCCTCCAAATCGATCAAAGCCAAGCCAGAGGTCGAGAGCACGGGGCGAAAGCCTACCAGATGGATTGCTAAACGGCCCTCATAGACACCCACCTAGGGGGAAATAGTGGTTCATTCCGACGCAGGCTATGCTGCCACAACCCGCACGAACACTCCTCTCTCCAAAAGAGCTCGCTAGCGGCAACGACAGACCATCGCCCGACAGGAGGCTCGAGCCTTCGCCTCATACGACAGCCTGAACTATTACACAGGCTCAAAAAGTGTTAGACGAAGGGGCAACTCGCCTGACACTGGAAGGCTCTCCAAATCAAGAGCGCCAATCGGGAGGGACGAGACCGCCCGCTCGGTTGGACTTTACTTCTCAGGTCACATCCCTGATGCAAATAAACCACCCCAAACGAGTGAACCTACCCGAGTAGGTGAACCATCGGGGGCGGGTAAGCCTTGCCATGACCCCTTGACGGATAAGTGTGACAAGCGGGAAAACCTTGGCTGCAAAGGCAAAGCAGTAGGTGATACCTCGCAAACTCGCCTGCGTGAGCAAAGGGTTGAGTCTCGTCTGCACGCTGGAGTTCGTCCAAGCGCGAAGCCTCGCCTATCAAGGCGAACTCACCCAACTCCAACACCTAAACATTCTACCCAGTGTACACTAGGGAGTGCATCCAAAACTCTCTTGTGCAATCACCCGGGCGACTCGTCTGACGTTGGGGGTTGTCGCCAATCGTCCACAGAAGACCTCTGGGGTTACTTAACTTGCAAACGCACTATACATGAGGCGAATCCTCAGTGCCATTGTGAAAGTCTTATCCAAACAGTATAGGAACGGCGAAACCTTCGGAGTTCAAGAGACTCTCTCGACGGCCTTCTCGACCGAGACCTTCTCGTCGAAGGTGTCATCACCAAATAAGACGCGCCGCCGACGATCTAGAGCTCCCATCTACTACAATCAATATGACAGACAAGGGCAAGGCCGTGCTTTCTGGTTCTCAAGACTCGGACTCCTTCCTGGGACCTAATCCTCCACTTGCCCAACGGGAACGAGACGGTATATACGGCGCACCCGTAGTCGCAAGGGGGTGAGCATCGGGTTTGATTATTCAACCTTAGCGCCTCACTCCGACAGCGAAGACGAGAGTTACTCGGCAGCAGCTACGTCCCAAACATCGCACTCGAGTTAGGACGCATTGGCAAGGGTACACATGGCTGAACCCACACAAGAACAGGCGGTGGCCCAAAGGTTTGAAGAATAACAGGAGACCATAGACTCCTTAAGAGAAATGTTGGAGCAGCTTTTGAACAAGAAGAAGAATAACAAAAGAACCCAGCACACCTTGTCGCGACAGACGGGGAGTAAGGAATGGATACCTCCCCATCGTCCGACGACTAAAACGGAGGATAATATCAATCCACAATCCGATTACTCTTCCAAAACATCGCTAGGAAAGTCGCATACTGGGGGTAGCGCCCGTGACAAGAGGTTCGATGAGTTCCAAAACCAGCTCAACGTGTTGAAGCTTCAACAGAATATGAACAAGCTGGGAGTGGTCCGACCCTATCCTGTCGAGTGGGATACGGTCCCATACCAAGCGAAGTTCAAGCCGATTAGCTTGGTGCAATTTGATGGCAAGGGCTCGCCCTTACAACACATTTATTACTTCATGACGCAGACTAGATTCCTTACGGGGAATGACGCTATTCTCACTCAGTTATTCATAGGCACCCTCAAAGGGGTGGCGTTTGAATGGTTCCGCAAGTTAGAACCCGGCTCTATCAAGTCATGGGCTGACGCGAAAAGACTTTTCCTGGCCCGCTTCTTCGATGACGACACGGAGGTGTCGATGGCCACCCTCCTCGCCGAAAAGCAACAAAAGTCGGAGTCGGTCAACCACTTCGTGAAGAGGTTCAGGAACCGACCGATCCACTGTCGGGATCAAGTTTCCGAATCCACGCTGATCGAGATGTGCCGCAATAATCTCTCAATCCATATTCTGTCCAAGGTTAGCGCGGTGGAAACCCGGACCTAGAAAGAACTTGTTCGTCAGGGCGAGCAAGTGGAAAACATGATCAAAAGGTTAGAGGCCGAAGAGCCACAGCCCAAGAAGGGAGCTGCGGAGCCGGCCGTGCCAAAGAATCCCCCTCGAACAAGAGGAAAAGAGATCATGGTCGTCGATTCCGTCCCGACATCCAAAGCTATTCAAAGGCCAAAGCCCAGACAATTCGAGCAACGCCCCCTTGAGGCAATACAACTTCAAAGAAGACCAGGTGGTGGCAACATTCGGTACTCTACTCAAGAGCAATCGAATTAAATTGCCAGAGGTCACGAAGCCTGAGGAGGCAAACAAAACCAATGACCCGAGTTATTGTGCCTATCACAGATTCCTTGCCACCACACTTCCAAGTGTTACATCCTCAAGGATAAGCTCCAGGCCCTCTACGATGCAGGAGTCCTAAAGAAGGAGAAGGTTCAAAAGCAGGTGACCACGAATATGATCACCTTGAGCTTTGGGACAGATCTCCCGGAGGTCCAGGCTCTGGCAGGGGTAATTCCTATCCCCAAGGCAGTCCTAAAAATCACTAATGACGACCCTCACAACCAACGAAGGAAAGGTTTAGCCCTCCAGACTCTGCAATCGGGTCAAGTGATGTGGGTCCATCCGGACCTCCTCAGCGATGAACAATGGACTGCAAAGCCCTCGAAAGAGGTTAAGGGAAAACCTTGCAACGTCATCTTCACTATCCTGGGTGGAGATAAGACAGCAATGACCGCCTCCACCGACTCCGAGGAGGAAACCATTGTCCTCGCCACGAGAGTAGGGAAGGAATTCGCAAAAGAATACCCTACGAGGGCAGAGAACCTGGTAGGACCTCCCATGAGGCCAGCCACGGCAACCCCTCTAAATCTAGACAGGTCGAGCTCGAGCTGTCAGCCTTTCTGATTCAACGTGCTCGCGCAACTGAAGAGCATCCCCGTGAGAATTACCATGTATGACCTTCTGCAGTTATTCAGGCCTACCCGAGAGGCCCTACAAGAGACATTGGTCGACTCGGAAGTCTTCTCCACCCACTTCCTGAGGGAAGAAGACACGGGACAGGATTGTGCGATGTGCTGCCAGACCACCGAGAGGCGCGTCTCTTGCATCACGTTCACTCCTGAGGACATGCTCATCAAAAGCACCTCTCATGATCGACCACTGTACTTTACGGGGTACGTCAGTTCCTCGAAAGTGGATCGAATTCAAGTCGACCCAGGGTCTGCGCTAAGCATCATACACCTGAAGCTGATTAAACACCTGGGGATACCCCCGAAACGCCTATCCACAACTATCACGACTATCTTTGGCTTCAATGCTACTGGGACTCGACCGCTCAGCAAGATCCGTCTGAAGTGTCGAATAGGCGACATGAAGACAGAGGTGACCTGCTATGTCATTGATGCCGAGCCATCCTACAACGTGCTCTTAGGACGTCCGTGGATCCATAGCAACCGAATAGTCTCGTCCACGTTACACCAATGCTTGAAGTATGTGGATGATTATGAGCAAGTGAAAACGGTAGTGGCCGATAATCAACCCTTCAAGGGCGTCGAGAACTACTTCATGGACTCTCTGCTGTACCAAGACCCCGACGAGCCACCGGTCGAGGAACTGGAGAGCGGCAACGAGGCGGATAGCGAGCCCGAGTACGGCGACAACCTAGTCTTGAACGACTTCGAATCATTTGTAATCGGTTACGAAAGTCACAATGTAACCAACGCTGTTCAGGCGGAGGAGATTACCGTGAATGAGAAGTTCAACTTTGCTTATTTGTCGTCTTGCTCAACATCCGAGGATGATGCACCTAATAACCTAGTGTCGAAACTCTATAACGAGCGCTCCCTGCACTTTCCTGTATGCTTGTCGTATGTCACGAAGGCACAGCCAATCAAGTCATCGCAAGCTGTACTCGTCGTACCGGCCCGGAATAACTATCAAAAAGATATTATCTTTGGGTGAATCGATCACCCCTTGTGCATGCTGTGGGATGAATCTGAAGACGAGGACCCCACGCCTCAGTTTTCACAATACAGTCAAATCATAAAGCGCATGATGAGCAACATAGGGTACGGCCTCACTCGCCCAGAAGGCCTGGATTACGGCCGAGGACGCAGAACGGTCATCCGACCCGCTTACGTACCTAAAGGCAAACCCTCAAATTACTTCAATCGGACCCGGAGAGGTTTAGGCTACTCCTCTTCCTTATCGGATTTGTTATGTTATGTCAATGAGGACTCCGACTATGCGCGTTCGGGGGATCGATCTTTGACAACCTCAGCATGGGACTCAAATGTCAGTGTAAGAGACTTGTTCGACAGCCTTACAGTCAACATGGCCACGATTGATCCCGCTGAAATGGCAGGGGACGAACAAGTCCCACTTTAATAACATGGCTGAATACAACACGCTACTCATTGGACTTGAGTTAGCAAGAGAATTAGAGATAAGACATCTCGAAGCCTACGGTGACTCTCAGCTAATTGTCAAACAGATGACGGGGGAGTACGAAGTAAGGAACAACAATTTAATCCCGCTTCACAAAGCAGCTACCAAGCTGGTGGAGTCATTCGAGAGTTTTCGCATCGAGCATGTGCTCCGTTCTAAGAACACGCATGCGGACGCCCATGCATCCTTGGCGGCTAACTTGGCCCAGCCACTAGAGACGACTCAATGGGTCACTGTGGCAAGCCGAAGACTCTTTCGACTAAAAGACGTTCCAGAAGCAAACGCCACCCATCAAGTTTTGGATCAGCCCGACCTGAAAGACTGGCGTCTCCTGATCATCGATTACGCACTATACGGCATGCTGCCCGAGGATGCTAAGGAACGAGAGTCCGTCCGGTGACGTGCCTCGAGGTTCTACTCAAACGCCACCCATCAAGTTTTGGATCAGCCCGACCTGAAAGACTGGCGTCTCCTGATCATCGATTACGTCCTATACGGCATGCTGCCCGAGGATGCTAAGGAACGAGAGTCCGTCCGGTGACGTGCCTCGAGGTTCTACTACGATTCGACCACCAAGATGTTGTATCGAAGGTCGTACGACGGCTTGTTACTTCGATGTCTTTCAAAGGCAGAGGCACGAGAAGCTCTGTGTGAAGCCCATGGCGGTACTTGTGGAGCCCGCCAGCCCGGATCCAAACTTTGGGATCGTCTACGAAGGATGGGCTACTTTTGGCCTGGGTTTGTTAGCGACGCGGTTGCTTACATAAAGCACTGCCACGCGTGGCAAATCCACACCAATTACATGCATCAACCTCCTGAAGACCTACACCCAACAACGGTATCATGGCCTTTTGAAGCGTGGGGAATGGACATTATCGGGCCAATTTCCTCGCCGTCGGCAAGAGGCCATCGCTTCATCCTCGTGATTACCGACTACTTCTCCAAATAGGCCGAAGCCTTCCCTTTAAGAGAAGTCAAGACCAATGATGTGATTAAGTTCATCAAACATCATGTCATATACCAATACAGCGTACCTCGACGTATCATCCATGACAACGGTACAAAATTCGTTAGTCATGCGTTCACCCGGTTTTGTGATAAATTCCGAATACAAAACCTTTCCTCCACAGCCTATAACCCTTCGGCAAATGGCTTGGCCGAGGCCTTCAACAAAACAATACAAAACCTTTCCTCCACAGCCTATAACCCTTCGGCAAATGGCTTGGCCGAGGCCTTCAACAAAACAATCATTAAGATGTTAACCAAGCTAACTTCCAATAGCAAGCGCGATTGGAACGAAAAGCTGGGTGAGAGCTTGTGGGCGTATCGCACAATAGTTCGCACACCGACTGGCAACACGCCTTACTCATTGGTATACGGCTGTGAGGCCGTGTTACCATTAGAGATTCAAATTCCATCCCTCTACATCGCCCTGGCAGCGAGGATGACGACTGAGAATAATCATCAACGACGCCTCGCAGAACTGGATGCGTTGGACGAGAAATGATTGGAAACTCAACAACACATTGAGTTCTATCAAGCCCGAATGGCCAAGGCTTTCGACAAGAAAGTCAAGCGTCGATCCTTCAAGGAGGGAGAATTGGTACTAACCGCTCGATGACCAATGATTCTCACTTCCAAGAAGAAGGGCAAATTTCAGTCCAAATGGGAAGGACCGTTCATGGTAGAGACAGTCTACTCGAATGGAGCCTATCGCCTCGTCAAACCGAATGGCGACAAGATCATGATGCCCATCAATGGTAAATACTTGAAGAAGTACTACCCTTAGCTCTCCTTCAAACTCCCACGAGTGCATGAGTCTAAACTGGTCCTCACTCTCTCCAACTGGTACACAAGGCTAAACTGTTCCTACTTCCTATGCTCCAACGGGAAACCCTATATGAGACGCTGCTAACAGTATTCTTAAGCGTGACCTAGATTGCCATTTGGTCCAACCATCTTATAGTCGGGGCCAAGACAACCCTGTTATGTTAATTATCACCTTTGACAAAATTAACTTACAAATCCTCTCCAATAGGATGGTGAGCCCACTGAAGTCACTCACATCGTGGCAAACAATTCTGTTATGTTAACTATCACCTCTAAAAAAATCAACTTATCAATCCCTTCTAATGGGATGATAAGTCCTCATAGTTGCTCCAATCACAACAAAACTCCATCATGTTAATGATCACTTCTGATGACTGGCGCCGTTATTCCCACGAGTAACACAGCCTAAGTAGTAACCTACCATGCGATGTGCTACTACTTCGGTCAATA
>NC_033800.1:114564152-114602502 GCF_001876935.1 Asparagus officinalis
AAGAAGGCCGCGGCGGCGGCGGCGGAGGAGACGGTGCAGACCGAGGAGGTGACGGTTGTTGAGACGAAAGAGGAGGTTAAGGTTGAAGAGGTCAAGATTGAGGAGACTGTCGAGGATAAGAAACCCTCGATCGAGGAATCGGATGTAAATGGCTCTGTTGATGATCAAGGTAACGATTTTTGAAGAGTTGATCTGTAAAAGATTGTTCTTTTTTTTAATTGACTTTGTTGTTCTTGATGTTTGTGTGTTTCTAAGGTTTTGTTTTGTCTAACGTTCTTTTTTATTGCTAATTGATTTGATTGCCTCTAAATTGTAATTGAGATTGGTTCTAGGGCAAATATTCTTATTCGAGAGTAAAGTTTATCCTTTTTGATTGCTCATTTTCTTGGTGTTTCTTTAGTGCAATTTTCAGCTTCTTCTGTAGCTTTATTCGAGACAATGATTGTTTTAGTAATTGTGTTTCTTAGTTCAAAAGTTGTATCTTCATCATATTCTTCTTTGTTTTATCCAAGTCTTTCAAGTTCTGTTATATAATCTTTTGAATATAAACCATATTAAATATGTTATTAAATTCGATAAGGTTCATGAACTTATATATCTAAATCTTGTCAAAAGGAGAAATTTCTCACCAGTTTGTGTTTCTCCCAAATCCTGCAAATCATGTTATATATTTCATGCTCAATCACCTTATATAGATAAGGTTCACAAACCCTTAACCCTTTGGATGCTCCAAATGGCAGCCTGAGAACGTAGACTGTTTTCCTTACTCCCTACCTTTTTTTCACGCGCACAACCTTTTTGTAATCAAAATAAGAAATATTCAGGAATTTATTTGTTCTTTTGGGTTATTTAGCTCCTTATGGGTAATGTGTAAATGGATTCTGGATATAGATGTAGAGGAGGAGCCATTTGAAGAAGAAGAAGAAGAAGAAGAAAGTAGAGGTGAACGGTTAGAACTTGAGGATGAACCAGAGTATGAAGCTGAAGAGGAAACTGCAGTAGACTATGATGAGCGAGATGTGGAACATGCCGAGCAGGAGTTGGAGGGTGAGGAAGCTGAGGAAGACGGTGAAGAGGAGAATGTGGTTGAAGGGGAAGAACCCGAGTTGGTAGATGAAGGACTGGAGGATGGCAGGGAGGATGCTGAGGGTGAAGAGTATGCGGAAGGTGAAGACGAGGGACATGAGGTTGATGGTGAGGATGAAGAACACCATGAAGTTGTTAAGGAACACCGCAAAAGAAAGGAATTTGAAGTATTTGTTGGGGGTTTGGATAAGGATGCAACTGAAGATGATCTCAGGAAGGTATTTAGTGCGGCTGGGGAAATTACTGAAGTTAGGCTCATGATGAATCCTCATACAAAGAAAAACAAAGGCTTTGCTTTCTTGCGTTTTGCAACGGTTGAACAAGCAAAACGCGCTGCTTCAGAGCTCAAGGCTCCAGTGGTTTGTTTCTAATTTGATCCAACTCTTGTTGCTTTTACTGTCTGCTGAATAATTTGTTACTTATCTTGGTGGTTGCAATGGTCTATTTATTATATTGATCAGGTAAATGGGAAACAGTGTGGAGTTTCTCCCAGTCAAGACAGTGACACAATTTTTGTGGGCAACATTTGCAAGACTTGGACCAAGGAACATGTAAGTAGCCTGAATGTCTTGGAACTGTAGTTTTCTTTTAGCCATTTCATTCGAAAGAGAATGTATATAACTGCTATATCTTTAATCTGTCTAGTTGAAGGAGAAATTGAAGAATTTTGGAATTGAGAATGTTGAGGACTTGACCCTGGTTGAAGATGCAAACAATGAAGGAATGAATCGTGGTTTTGCATTCCTGGAATTTTCTTCACGTTCTGAAGCAATGGTAGCTTTCAGGCTCTTGCAGAAGAGGGACGTCTTCCTTGGAACTGAGCGAAATGCAAAGGTTTCTTTTGCTGATTCTTACATTGAACCAGACGATGAGATCATGGCTCAGGTAAATGGCTTTTTACAACTATGTTGGTTTAATTTTAGTTTCTAGACCTTATTCGACCATGCTCATTTACGCATTAACTTAATCTATCCTTTTTTATGGACTAGCTAATAGTATTGTATTAGGACTTTGTCATTACACTATAATCATGTCTGTGTTTTCGATATATCTTTTAATTCATAATTGTTGTGTGATTGTGTATTTTAATTTCAGGTCAAGACTGTTTTTATTGATGGTTTGCCTGCTGCATGGGATGAAGACCGTGTCAAGGCGTATCTAAAGAAGTATGGTGTAATTGAGAAAATTGAGCTAGCTAGGAATATGCCTTCTGCTAAGAGAAAGGACTTTGGGTTTGTATCTTTTGACACCCATGATAATGCTGTTGCATGTGCTGAAGGCATAAACAACAAGGAGCTGGGAGAAGATCATAAGGTTTATATATTTTCTGTTGAAGCAGTCTTCTCTAAATCCACTACCCATGAACTAAATTTTTGTGGTAATTCTCCATGGGCTTACATCTTGTATGATGTAATGTTTAGGTAAAAGTAAGGGCTAGATTGTCTAGACCTCATCAGAAAGGTAGAGGCAAGCGTGGAATTCGGGGAGATTTTAGGATGAGCCGAGGTCCTCCCAGAGTTGGTCATATCTCTTATAGTCGTCCTCCACCTCCTCGTAGGTTCCTCGGACGAGGAACAAGACCTATAACTTCTCGGGGTCCGCCAATCAGTTTGCGAGGTCCACCAATCAGTATGCGGGGTCCACCAATTGGTGCTCGCGGATTTAAGCATCCTGTTCCATACCGCGAGAAGCGTCCTTTCATGGCAGCGACTGAGAGGCCTAGGCGTTTACCTCCACCAGAGAGATCCTATGACAAGAGGCCGCCAGGTTAATTTCTTCACTCATTAGTGATAAGCTTCACTTCTTTTTGTTTATCTACCCTAAGAGGATATTACTGAATCTTTTTCCTGCTATCATTTACAGTTCCTGCTTACCCCAAAAGCAGCTCAAAGAGGGCGTACAGTAGGCGAGATGAGCCTTCCCCACGAAATAGAGCTGTCGCTGAATATGCACCTAGAGCGCCTGTTGAAAGGCGTTCATCTTACAGGGATGAGTACTCTGCTCGTGGATCAGGTTACTCTGACATACCTGCTCCTCGTAGTGCTCCCCGAGCTCTAGATAGGAGAGCCTATGCAGAAGAAGGTTATGGCCGAAAACTTGAAAGGCCTGCTCCAAGTTACCGAGAAGGCCGTAGCAGCCGGGACTATGATTCAATTTCAGGATCCAAGCGCCCTTACTCAGAATTGGTGGGCATATGTTCTTTATTACTCCTTTATTCTTAAGGAAAGCTGTGACTTTTTATGTGTCTCATTTTCGTGCAATCTGGATTGGTAACTGCATTGTAGGATGATGTTCCTCCCCGGTATGCTGATGTGAGCATGCGTCAGTCAAGAGCTCGATTGGAATATGGTGCCGGTGGCAGCAGCTCTCAGTATAGTGATCCTTATGGTGACAGGTCTGTTTGCTTTATCCAATCAAGTGATCTCTATCATTTTAGCAAGGGCATCTGTGATTCATGTATGAATTAGATTTGTACTTTGTAGTAATAGAAGATTTTTTATGTTTAACAGGATTGGACGCACTCATATGGGATATGGAAGCAGTCGTAGTTCTCTTTCTGGTCAGGATGGGTTGTACAGTGGCCGTCAGGGTATGGATTACAGTGGAGGTATACAAAATTCTCTCATTTATCTAGCATAACATTCATTTGCCATTTTTTACCATTCTTTATTATTTATTAACCAATGTTTTCCCCTTTTTTGTATTTACTTATAGGTTCAGTTAGCGGTAGTGATGTCGGTGGAATGTACTCGTCAAGCTATAATAGCAGCTATCTTCCTCGTGGATCTAATGTAAGCTTGTTTATTACTCTTGTTTCCTTTTCTTGAAATATTTTTTAATTCTTACACATACTTTTGTTTTTGTAGGTTGGTGGTAGCTCATATTCCTCAATGTATTCGGGCCGTAGCTTGGGTGGTAGTGGATATTTGGGTGGCAGTGGCTCTGGTTACTACTGAGGTGCACATTTTTACCCTGTACTTATTGTTATAGTCTTATTTCTCAGCACAAGAATGAAATTCCTGTGATAATGCAACTATTGATTTGACTGTTGCAATCATTTTACAATCTGCTGTTATAAATGAAGGCATTAATTGTTTTTAATACTGGTTTGGCTGGTGCGCCTGGGCCTTGGTCATCACATGTGGATTTGTCTCTATTGACACAGATTTAAGATCTCAGAAGGATGGTGTAGGCTATGGAAAACCTGAAACCTGAAGCCCTTTGTTATGATGCCTACAAGCTTGGAAAAGAAAGTGTAGTGCAGATATGCGGGCTATTTATTGACGAGGGAAAACTCTATGGAGTTGAGTTTAGAAGTCAAAAGCATTTGATCATTGGTCAGGGCATCTACTGCACTCCTACTTAATTTATCTCAGTGTAAGAAAGTTTGACTTGGTTCATGTTAAGAACATCAAGCAAGGCCCTAGTGTGATGTATGAAATCATGTTTCTTCCATGCTTATTCAGACATCTTTGAGATGGATTATACACTGTTAAGTTTTCTATGAGCAAGATAAATGAGACTGTATAGAATTCGACCTCAGATTTCTGGATAATTTCATGCTGCTTTGTTTTTTTGGATTGAGTTCAACAACAAGAATTCTTGAAGCTTTGTGCTCATATATGAGAGGGAACTCCATATGGCACATGAAAGAACCATTTCTTCTGAGCATAAGCAGGGTCGTAACATTAAGAAAAAAGTTTTCAGTTTGGCCACACCACCATTTAGGGATTGATGGCGCATTATGCTCTTACTGTATGCTCACATTCTCTTGAGTTATGTGTGTATAATGGGGTTAACAATGTCCTTAAATCCTGGTTCAACAAGTGACCATAAAAACCGTGACTTAGTCTTTGGAAATTCCACACTGTTGGGAAGGATATTAAGGTTACTCTCGATGAGCACATAGGTGCCCCTTAGTGAGTAACCAAGTGCAGATGATGGAAAACCATATCTTCGATACTTTTTGACACATTTCTTCTTGTTGTTAGTCTATAAGTAGTTATGTTGTGGATTGATTGTGTATTATGTGCTTACTGTTTGCTAACATTCTCGAGTGCATTTATACCTCTTGTAGTAGCTGATTTAACCAACTTCAGGGTGATGGAAAACCCTATCCTACCAAGTTACTCACTAACACACATCTTTATGCTTGTTGATGTTGAAGAGAATGACATTTGAAGTATGCAGAAGTTCCAAGTTTTCTGGCAATTTATAATGATCTCACTTTTTATGTTGTTTATTCCTGAGATGGCATAGTTTAATATGGATGCAAGATATCTAAGACAAGTGTGGGTAACCAAAGCAAAGAAACTTAACATTTGTTGGGATAATATTCTGGATTTATGATTGAGAGACTGTTCCTAGTGAATAATGTCTTATGTTTTCTACCACCTTATACACGGTGATGTCTGAATATGCAGAAGGAGCATGTCTTTTGCCACCTGTTAATTAACCATTTCTCAAATGCTGCATGGATTTGGGGTGATGAAATAGTTAAGATGGATTAAAAGGCAGGGGTCTTGGGGGAAGCATGGTTCTAAATGTTTCCAACAATTTGATCCTTATTTTACATTTGGTGAAACTCTTGAGGGTTTTATTGTTTAAGTGGTAACTACAGATGGGGATCTGACATTTGGAATTTGCACTAGTTGTCATATGTGGTTATTTTGCATTTTAACTTGAATACATATTTCAATTGGGGTTCGAAGGTGGAACATGAAGTCTCACGATAGAAACCTGAAGAGTTCAATAAGGTTCTTGATGGAATCCATTGGAGGAGGAACAGAAGTTTATATTTTCGTGACATATTATCTCTGGTTATGAGTATGGTCTAATTATGTGTGTACCACATCATTCCCTATCAGAATATTTTCTTGTATTTCTCTAACATTTGCCATGAAATGCAAGGAAACTCATTAATTTAGACTGATTTTTTTTTGCCTATTACATTATGAAAATGCTGACATCTTGGTGTTTGGAATCCACATGTCTGAAATACTCCCTCCTCCCACAAGTAGTTGTGAAATCATTGTTGTATAAAGACTCAGGAACCCTGCTAAACTCCTTTTGTGTAAAGTATCTTGTCAGCACTTCACTTCTGCCCAAATCCGCATTATACATTTGACTCCTGCTATGGCGCGTAGGGTTTGTACCCTTCAATGTGCCTTTTAATGGCAGGAGTGAAATAATGCTCTGTTTACGTATTTTGTGCGCATTCTGCTCAACTGATCTGAATTAGAGTCAGATTTTATATCCTTGAATTATATTCTCCAGTTTACTACTTTTACATCTTATTTATAGTCTTAGTGTTATGCAATACTTGCAATGAGCACAAAGGCCTTGTTGTAACAAAGAATCTTTCTAGAAGTTCATGAAAATTTATTTCTTATTGTTCAATAATATTTGTGTATACCTGGGATATTTTTTGTCAATTTTCCTATTACTTTATTATGTCACTTTATTATTCTATCAATATTGATTGTTATCTGCGATCTATAAAACTAAAGACCATTGCTTAATGAACTATTGCTTAATGAAGTCTATTAACATTATGTTATTAAATTGTCATCTTATGGCTGAAGGAATCTTTTGTTGACGATGATACTTGTAATGTCTAGTTTATTTCACCAGTAACATGCAAGTGTGGCATGGTATTTGCCTTGAGCCAAGACAACATCAGACATTGATTAAGGTGTAGTGACCTGAGCTTGAAACATGATAGAATCCTTATTGTAGATGTGTTTATTCAAGGATAAGAGTTTTGATATAAAGTTGAAAATAGATGGCAAACACTTGTTCACATGGTCAGATAGGAAATTCATTGATTCAGTTGACACTGCTTTATTGCATTACGTTATGTACACATCAAAAACTTTGACGCGATACTTAGTAATTAGCATTTATTTTCTAAATTACAGATGTTAATTTTGTAGACTGTTAATTGGTTTTACAAAAGCTCCAATTCGTTAATGCTATTTCCACTAGATTTTCAATTATGTTTATGCTGTAGAAGTATACCATTTACATTTACTAGTTAAAACTTAAAGCTGGAAAGCTGGTAAATTCTCTGATTCCTGTTTCTTTTTGTGTATGTCGGGAGATAAGCCTACTTTTGATTATAGTAGACCACTAGTGGGTTCAGATTGGTTATGCGATAATAGAAGTGAAAATCATTGAATTTTATTAATCTGGCAAATAGCATTAACTCCCAAATGTAGAAGTTAAAATTTTAATAGTGATTGTTATAAATTATAAATTATATCTCATACTCTTGCAAAGAGTTATTATAAATTATATCCCAAAAATGGAGGTTTAAATTGCAAGAGTTATTACCGTAGATTAAATATCATATCCTTGCCCACAACACATCAACATGAGCACTGCACGATATGATGCATTTGCACAACAAATTAGAAAAATTGTAACTCAGAAGTGTGGTGCCCACTGTGCATATGCTTCACTCTCTCTATATAACCAAGGTCGAATGTGCTGCCTTGTTTTGAGGAACACCCTTGAATACCCTGTCTACACATAATCCCTCAAGCTGGAAATATTATTGTGGTGGTTAGCTGTTGATGCATGCATTTTCTTTCTTGTACTTTGCGCTTAATAAAGCTTTTTTTGTTGGAATTCCTATTATGGATACATGTTTATAAGATATGTAATCGGATGTCAGTATGGTCCGAGTTACCTTGAAAGCTAGAGATTTGAATTTGTTTTGGGTAAATTTTTTTCACGGGTAACATGACCATTTGTTTTTTTCCCGTGTTTCGGTTTTGCTGCCATCTTAGATGTGATTATTCCTCCGCAAGGTGTTCTTAAAACTTTGTACAAAACTAGTATATATTAGCTGCCTGCCATACCAAATTTTTTTATAGAAGATTACCTGTTACAATTCAATCCTTTTGCATAATTTCCACCTGATGATTGGATTCAAGTATGGTACCTTGTGTCATTTTGCCTGCTGTTTGGTTCTGGTGGCTCCCCTGTGTTGGAAAAGTACTGCTGCTATTTGGTTTCTGGCATCTCCCCTGCATTTGTAAATCATGGCGACCGACCAATGTTTTTCGGCGCTCAAATATTTTGAGGCCAGCAAAAGTACTCCCTCGATTCGAAGACATTGAAGGTAAGGGTAGTTTTATACATCTCCTTCGCCAACATTATCGAGAGGGCATGCAAAGCAACCGTCAACATCCAGTCTTTTGTTTATATTTCACTTGTTGTCTCTCTCTTTTACCGAAGGTCTGGTAACGGTGCTTGCTTGTGTATCTGGAGATGTGAACAAAATAATTTATTTTCAGCTCGCGAAAGTCGTCTTGAATGTTACTAGTTGTTTCAAGGTTTTTGTTTGGCATCATCGTTGTCTATCATTTTCGAAAATGAGAATGTCGGGATGCTAAATGGAGATGGATCGCCTGGATCGCCGATCAACTTTCAATATGTATTATTCCAGCTAGCGTTACAGATTTTGGGCATAAACAAATTTTAATCCTCAAAAGCTCCGAGTCGATTGCAGTGATGGAATGGAAATTATTTATTTCGAAAGACTATAAATTTTAATCCTTGAGCTGATATGCCATGCGTAAAATCCTGGGTTCTTTTCCTTAAAGCCAGTGTACTCACGTAATTAAATCTTTTAATTCTTTAATGGATATGGATAAAGGGTGGAAGTCGATTGAATAATTATCAAGTAAATTCATATAATATTTGTCTAATTATTTGTTCACGGATATCAAATAAATCTTAGTATTTGTGAGTTAAATGAATCCAATGTAAGCATTTATATGTTTGGTGCATTTGCTTATGCATTAAAATTTAGTCTCTCGTCGTTACATTATTACACTCATGATGTAAGCATACTAGTTTTCGAACTTACAAGGCTTGCATCAATTTCTATAACTAAATATTGAGCAAGCATATTTGTGCGTCATAGTTATAAGAGAACAGATCTCAAATAAGAATTTTAAATTTAATTTTAAGCAATCGAATAATTTAGTAAAATAAAAACATCTTTTCAATCAAATGTAGATATTTTCTTTGCTAAATGTTTAATATCAAATGGGAATATTAACAGATAAGAGCATTGAATAGTTCATAAATATTCAATGAATTTTTTCTCTTCGAATTTGAGTTCAAAGATGTTCAAATAACAAAACTAGAAATTTTGACTCGAATTAGAAGATTTGAAATTGGATACAAACATGACCACCACCATACTTGACTCAATTTGTTTTCTTTCCTGCCTAATGGCAGATATCATAATGAATGACCTTGATTAATCAAAGTAACAATGAAGTCATTAAACAATGAAGTAAATTTAGATGAACCATTAATACATGATTAAATAATTGGATTTGATAAAATCTCTAAGTACTACGGCGAATTTCTTCCATAAGCGTGCCCCCACCAAATTTTGGTGCGAGCTCTCACGCATATAAAGATAAGATGAACCCTCGCCTATATAACGCAAGGAAATATTGATTCGTTCCGATGGACCGGGGATCTCTCCTTTTATACAGTGGCAAAGTCAAGGTTTTATTTTAGTGGTGTTACTATATAGCTTAAGAGTTCATTGAAGTAGGTAATCCTCGTGATTATCCCCCCTAGTGTCAGTCATCTCCTAGTCCTAGTGGTGTCATAGTAAATACATGTAAAGTTAAGTAAAAATATCTATAAAATAGGCAATCCAGTGGTGTCCTGTGACACCACATGACACTATATAGCTATGCCATTGTCTTTGTATATAATGAGAAATTGGTGGTGTACTTCTAAATGCATAAATGTCGCTACCTAGCTCATAAAACAATGTCACATGTTATATGCTAATTTATTATTAATTTACAATTCTTATATTACGGGTTTATTTTCTATCAATAATTAGAATCCTCATCAAATTAAATCAATTCATAATTAGAAAATTCTAATTATAGTCAAATATTTGGTAATTCTTTTCCAATCATAATTTTTAATTCACTTTAATTATCCATAATTTAAAAAGCTAATAATCACATTGCTAATTCACTTTAATTATTCATAATTAAAAAAATCTAATAATTATATTTTAATTCTCTTTTCTTTTATACATAAAAGAGTGCACTATTAGCCTTACATTTCAAAAAATTACCATGTGACTCTTCTTATTTTTTTAAAAGATAAATTTCACTAAACCTCTAATATGTTTAGCCGTTTGGCGTTGAACCCACAAAAATTTTCAAATCTAGTAATAAGTTTTGGAATTTCAAAATAACCACCAAAAACTTTGATTTTTTGCACTTAACCCCATGATGTCATTTCCCTATAATTTTACACTAACAAACATTATCCTTCAAGACTAATATATACCTATCAAATCATTCATATTTGCATATTAACCTATAAAATTACAAACAACTCTCAAAAATATCAAAATTATAATAACCCTCTAAAAATATGAAACTACAAACGATTCCCTGAAAAATCTTAAAATTAGAAAACTCATTTAATTCTAAAAATTACAGAGAAACTCCTCAACAATCTAAAAATTATAAACTACCCCCTTTAAGTTCTAAAAAGTATAGACAATACCTTGAAAACTCTAAAAACTACTAATGAATTCCTTAAAAATATAAAAATTATGAAAAAATTACAAAAAAAAACTTCTAAAAGTCTAAAACTTACAAGACAACGTTAAAAAAAAGAGGAACTACCTGAAAATAATTAAATATTACAAGTAGCTCCCCATAAAAAAACAAATAAAAAAACAAATAAAAAAACATCCTTTTTAAAATCTAAAAATTATAATGGGCCTCCTTAAAAAAAATCTGAAAACTACATCCTTGAAAATAATAAATAACCATTTGTAGGAATTTTCTATTGAAAGTTATTTGCGGTCAAGTGACAAAACTAAAAACATATTGGGTATTTTCTTCCAAATTTTATTGCAAGTTTTTTGGTAAGTCGATCGCACATTAACTAACAATGTTAGTATGGGATCTTTTTGAAAATATATATGAGTGGTTACTATTGTTACAACATAAATTGCCTATCAAATTAAGATGAGAACTAGAATCCTCAATGGACGGGAGAATCAAGCGAATGAAGCATAAATAATAAAAACCCGGATCTCATATTCTGTGAGCGTAAGAATAAATTGCACTACATAAAAGAATAGAGATGAAGAAAGAAATGGTTTAAATCTTCCATTTATACTTGAAAAGAAAATTTTGATTTATTGTTAGCCTTACATCTCAAAAAGATTGTTATATGTCCCTCCCTAATTTGAAATAAAAACTATCCACATATGGAGTAATTTGGTACAAAACTATCCACATATGAAGGAACTTGGTACCAAACACAAGTTTTTGTGCTTGATACCAAGGTCCTATATTTTTCTCATATATATAGAGAGACTAATGGCTATCATATGTCATATAAGGGGATTCCCTCATATACAATAATGTGGTATAATCTCCACTAAGTGTGATTATGAGGCATTCTCTCTCCTACTTTATTCAATTGGTGGAATACATATATATGTATACACACACGCGCGCGCGCGCACACACACACACACACACACACATATATATATATATATATATATATATATATATATATATATATATATATATATATATATTCTTTTTGTAAATTATTTGTCATCATCAAATATATATATATTGTTGGCCTTCTTGTTTTGATGATGTTTAACAAACAATTTACTTCTAATGTTGTTTGTCTAGTGTTTGTGTTTTCGTATTTATTCTAGGCAAACAACGAGTTGGAGGATGGATGAAATCGAGCATTCACGATCATATCATATGGAGGTTGGCAGAATTATGAAGTGAAGCCTACGCAATTCAAAGTTAAAGATCAAGTTCAAGCTTCATTCGCAAGTGTACCAAGTCGAGCTTATTGAAGATCAAGATCTAGCTTGGGTAACTTAGTTTAAGTTTTATATTATGTGTGTTAAGTACCTTAAGCTCAATATCATATACACACACGTATTTGGTTTTTATGTATATATATAGTTATATATATACATGCATGGTTTTGGGTTTTCATATTTACAAATATGAAATTATATATTTCATATTTATTATTGTGATTTGGTTTAACTACTTAGATATGAAACAAATATACTTTCATATACATACTCATATGTTTCATTTTCTATTGTACTTGTAAAAATATTGTATTCTTAGTTTTTAAACTTAACAATAATCATATATATATTTTATTAAGTCTACATAATCATTGTGCAAAGTTTTAAAACATGGTTTAGCCAAAATGACAAAATTCACAAGTTTACATTTTCATGTTTTGGCCTATTTTGTAAATTGATGATATTTTTCATTTGGGAAGTCCTTTTTGGAAACTAGTCATTGTAGCATGTTTATTATCATGTCTACAATCATTCCCCAAGTTTTACATTTTTTGAAATTTATTTGATATTTTAAACAGTGTTTTAAAATCAGCAAATTATTTTTAAAACCTGGATTTTTATATATCAGTTCACGGTCGACCGTCATGGTCGATCGCGCCTGAGTTCTTTCGTCAGTGGGCAGCAGAGACTTTCACGGTCGACCGTGAGCTCGAGATTTCCCACGGTCGACCGCCACGGTCGACCATCTGGAGTTTCTCCTGTTGTTTTTGTTGCTCGCGGTCGACCGCCGCGGTCGACCACCGTTTATCCCAACGGCTCTTTTGGTACAGAATTAGATTTCTGATTCTTAGACTGTTTGGTCTTTTCCTTTGGGGTTTTTGTTGTTGCTTCCTCTTCCTATATAAACCCCCAAACCCCCTTCTATCTCAGTAACCCAATGGGATGTTTTAAACAAGTTTATAAAAGTTTTAACAGGGATTTAAGTTTGGTTTAAAGCTGTTTTGGTTGGTTCACAAGTGGAGGAGATCATCTACATTGTTTGAGCTTCCTTTTAATCCATCTCTCCATCTTGTTTTTCAGAGAAGAATTCCTAAACTCTATTTCTAGATATTTATTGTTTTATTCATAATTTCTATATGCTAGATTTTGTTTGAGTTTAGTTGTTTTTATTATTCTCATTGTTACACACACCCACATGAGCTTTTAGTATTTACATACATAGTATATTAGGGTTGTGAGAAATTGTAACATTTAGTTGAGCTTTAATTGAGTTCTCGCATTATATTAGAGCAAATCATTTGTTATCTTTGTGAGATTGTAAAGTTTTTGGTTAGCTAGAAAACCGAGTGTGAGGAGTGGACGTTGATCGGTAAACATTGAAAATCGATATTGTGAGTGAGTGTATACGTTGATCGGTGATCGTTGAAAACCGACATAGTGTGGTTGTAAACGTTATTTGGGTGAGCGTAGAAAACCCGATTGTGATAGTGGATTTCTCCCCGGGAGAGGGGAGTGGAGACGTAGGACGGAAGGTCCGAACTCCGTGATCATATCGTGTGTTTGAGTTTGCTTTGGCGCACTTAATCTTATGTTTATATTTCTTGTCTTCATTGTCCATAGCTCATTATTTTTATCATCCACTATCTAGTTCATATTGTTTACCATTGTGTTAGTTTACATATCCTTGCATATATCATATTGTATATCTCTTTGGTAGGATATATCATCTTGTGCTAGTTTATATATCCTTGCATATATTTATCATATAGGATATATCTCTTTATTCATATTGCTTATTCTTGCTTATAACTCTTGTATATCTATCTTGCAAGAATATACTTGTTAATTAATTTTAATTGCCTTTTAAATCGGATTAGATTAGCATAAGACCCTAATCACACCCCCCCCTTCTAGGGTCTAACAGACGTGTGTTAGGCGTAAACTTAGGATTTATAGCAAATCCTCAGCCATCAACGGATTTGGCGTGCCTTTACGACTACCGTTTGAATCGGGCTAGCATGTGAATTATTAAAACCCATTTCACATGTGACGTTGTGCTAAGAGAGATAATTCTCTTAGACTTTGTGCTATAATTTTGAATACATAGACTTTATCTTTGTCACGGTAATAGACTACCCGGTAACGCGTGTTAGGCGTTGACTCATCCTTACTTAGGATTCAGGATAAAGGTCCCCAGACTTGTATTTTGGTATCTTTTTTATTCGGTGAAAGACTAAACCGACAACGTGTGTTAGACGTAGGTTTATCTCTAATTAGGGATCGAGATAAAATCCCTCGTGCTTGAAGTACACAGATTTAAAATTAAGAATTGTGTCTTTTCTTAGGATGAAGACAAACCGATGTTGGAGAGGAAGAATTTTATATCCTATCCCCAGGTCTTGTTTATGGTAAAGACGAACCCAAAATGGGAGAGAAAGAATTTTATATTTTATCTCCTATAACTGAAGAGGAAGAATTTTATATTCTATCTCTAGTTGCAAAGGAAACTCGAGGTGAGATCTCCACCCCCAGAATCCGGAAAGGTGAAACTAGGAGTGGGATCTCCACTCCGAGACTCGAAAAAATTCAAGCAACCCTAACTTTTATAGGATTGGTTGCTTAATCCAAGAAAAGAATCCCTCATTTATTGAGGTGAAATTCCGATTTCAGTCCTAACTTTTATAGGTTTGGCTGAAATCGAAAAGGTGGAAGCCTCTCGTTTATCGAAAGGGGTAATCCGATCTTAGTCCTAACTATCTACAGGTTTGACCAAGTAGGGTTGGCGGCAATCCTAACTTTTATAGGTTTGATTGCTCAAATTGAAAGTAGACCTCTCGTTCATGGAAGGAATCGAGAGGGAATTTTGGCTTTGGCCCTAACTTTTATAGGTTTGACCAAGAAAGGAGTGAGAGTGTAATATAGATAGCAGTAAAAATACCAATTTGTACTAGCCACTCAATGAAAGATTTTAATGTTAAGTGATTAGGACTTAACATGTCCAGTTTGAAAATTACCGAAAATTGGCGGATAAAAATTTTGAGTGGACCCACCGTCTATTGATTTGATCAGTGGGGGATTTTGTGGTGGAAGATTATGAATTATCAAATACCAGTGGGGGTTTTGTGAGGAAAGATTGACTCATCAAAGTGATCGAATCTCATTTCAGCAAAAGTATTCATGAGGGTTGGTGAATTCAATATCAACAATAAGATGCGTTCCAACTTTGAAAACATTCAGAGTCCAAGTGTGGATTTCTTATTTATCACTTTTGTAGTAACTGGGTTATCCCTAAGAATATTACATGTAGTATTCTTCCGGGAACTTCCTAATACATGGATTATCTTGAATGTACTAAGGGTAGTATTTTTTCAAGAATTTCCCATTTATCGGGATCATAAGCCAGGCTCATTCTTTGGTAATAAGGCGATATGCGCCATTCGAATAGACTATCTCTATCACAAATGGTCATTCCTATTTGGGTTCAAACTTGCCTTTCTTCTTAGAATTGAGGATCATTGGTCGTCGGACAGCTAAGACCAAGTCCCCTTCTCTAAAACTCCGTTGTAGAACCTTTTTGTCAAAAGCTCGGGAAATTCTAGATTGATAGAATTCAATGTGCTGTTGGGCTTCCAAGTGCTTTTCATCAAGCATCTCGAGTTCTTCGAGACGTTTCTGATATTGTTCTTTATTCGTCATCTCCATTGCAAGAGCGATCTGAAGAGATGGAATTTGGATCTCCAATGGAAGAACTGCTTCGCACCCGTACACTAGAGAATATGGGGTTGCTCCAGTAGACGTGCGAACTATGGTGCGATAGTCCCATAGAGCTTCGTCGAGTTTATCGTCCCAATCTCATTTATTAGTCTTCACGAGTTTCGACAAAAGTTTTATGATAGTCTTGTTAAAGGCTTCAGCTAAGCCGTTTGCTGTGGGATTGTAAGCTGTCAACAAGACGTCTTAAATTTTGAACTTCTCACAAAATTTGATGAAGACATTACTAACAAACTGAGGACCGTTGTCATATATGATTTGCCTTAGGATACTATACTAATAGATAATATGGTGTTTGATGAAGGCCACGATGTTGCTCGTCTTAACTTCTCTGAGCGGAATCACTTCAGCTCATTTGGAGAAATAATCGGTAATTGCCAGGATAAATTGGTCGCCTTTGATCGACGGGGGGAAAATAGGGCTTACGACGTCCATTCCCCAAGTTTCAAAAGGCCATGATGTGGCCGAAGGGTGTAGCTACTCCGGGGGTTGGTGCATATAATTTGCGTGCACTTGACATGCATGACACTTTCGAGCGTACGCGACTGTGTCTTTTATCATGGTGGGCCAGAAATATTTCATCCTTCTGATGCGGTCGTAAAGTTTGGGGCCGGGTTGGTGTGCACCACAAACTCCTTCGTGCATCTCCCTAAGGACTTCTTCCGCCTCTTTAGTGGATAGGCACCGTAATAGTAGACCATCGTACCCCCAATGATATAGCCTTCGACTCTCCGTGTTATAGTAGAACCTTGGTGCTCTCCGTCGGATCGAGTCCCTTTCCTTCGCGTCTTCTGGTAAAATCCCGTGTAAGACGTAGTCTATGATAGGGAAACGCCAGTCTCGCGGTTCAAACTCAACCTGGGTTGAATGCACTTCTTTAATATACTCTTTTCCATCGTCTACATCGTAGATTGGTACGAAGATCTGGTAAGTTCTTACCGTAACGAACTGTTCCATTTTGAGAGGCTATGCCAGAGATACTGCTAATGCTGCTAATGCATCCGCGTAGATGTTCCGTAAGTGTGGAATGTATTCGATAAAGAATCCTTCAAACGATTCTGCTATCTCAACGGTCATTTTATGACATGGTATCAAATCCTGATTTCTAACCTTATACTCCCCTTGAACTTGTTTAACTACCAGTTGAGTCACCGAAAGCTTCAAGGTACTCGACCCCCAGCTTTTTAGCAAAGCTGAGTCCAATAAGTAGTGCGTTATACTCGGCTACGTTATTTGAGCACGGCTCGATCAGTGAGTAGGCTCAAGGCATCACATGTTTTCCGAGGGAAACTAAGACAACTCCGACTCCGGAGGAGATCTTAGAATATCCAGGAGTACTTGCTACATTAGTTGCTCGAGAAGTACCATCGAAGTACAAACGTCACACCTGTTGATGAGAAGCTACGTTAGCTTCATGGGTTTCATCTGGCAGATTATCATATACTTCTACGGTATCCGTAGTTGGTTAGCTGCCAGAAGATCACAAATAACATGTCCTTTGACTGATTTTTGTTGTTTAAAGTACAGATCGTACTGGGACAGAAGCAGGGCCTATTTTGCTAACCGCTGATTCATGAAAGCTGATTGCGTCATGAATACTCGGACTGGGTTAACGTAGGAAATGACTTAAATAGTCTGTCTAACCAAGTAATGCCGCATCTTTTGAATTGCGAACACCAAGGCGAGACACTCCCTCTTAATCATTGGATACCAGGATTTGGTGCCCATAAGGGTCCGGCTTAGGTAATATACAGACTGTTTGTGACTGTCATCATCGTCTTGTGCAAGTAATACACTTAATGAGTGGCTCGTCGCCTTGACATAAATCAAGAACGGTTTGCCCGATTTTGGTGCAACGAGCACAGGGGGTTTCAAGAGATATTCTTTAATATTCTCAAATGCTTTTTGACAGACGTCATCCCATACAAATGATACGCCCTTATTTATAAGCCTGGAGAATGGTTGATATTTCCCCGAAAGGTTTGAGATGAACCGACGTATATAAGCCAACCGTCCTTATAATCCTCTAAGTTCCTTAAGGTTTCTCGGGGGTTGTAATTCATTAATTACCTTCACCTTATCAGGGTCAAGGTGAATACCCTTAGTGGTGATGACGAATCCAAGGACTTTGCCGGTAGACATTCTGATGAAAGATTTTGTAGGATTCATCTTCAATTGATGAGTCTGCATTAGGTCAAACATCATCTTCAAGTCTTTAATGTGATCATTCTTATCATGGCTCTTCACAACTAGATCGTCCACATAGCATTCAACGGTCTTCTGGAGATGCTCCTGGAAATTTTTTGACATAGTTCTTTGATATGTGGCACCTGCGTTCTTCAAGCCAAAGGGCATAACTGTGTAACAAAAAACCCCAAGGGGTGTTCTGAACACGGTATGTTTTTCGTCACCTGGATGCATCTTTATCTTATTATAACCAGAAAATCCATCCATGAAGGACATTCTCTCAAACCCACATGTATTATCGATGATAACATCCGTGATGGGAAGAGAAAATTCATCTTTTGGGCAGGTGGTGTTAAGATCTCTAAAGTTGATACAAATCTTGATTTTCCCGTTCTTCTTAAGGACCGGGACAATATTGGCAAGCCATTCAGGGTGTTACTCCTTCCTGATAAAACCCGAGTCGATAAGCTTTTTAACTTCAAATTTGATTGCCTCCATAATTTACGGATGAAACCGTCTTTGTTGTTATTTGACAGGTTTGACATCTGGCTTAATATTAAGGCGATGCATTGTCACATTAGGATCGAGCCCTGACATATCCTCATAGTTCCCAGCAAAAACATTGATGTACTCTCTAATGAGGGCAATTAGCTCTTCTTTCTCATTTGGCGGGAGACTGTCGCTAATGAATATCGGTTTTGGATTATCTTCGTCACCCATATTCACCTGGATTACTTGGTCCTCGGTAGGGGGTTCCCTTTATTTGAACCTATCACCGTACTGCATATTCAGGTGATGAACCCAAGGGTCTTCCCAAGTTGGTATTTGATCGTCTTCCTCAATGGTGACGGGGTCAATTGTAGTCATGTTCGACATTAGTCTTTTGAACATTTCTCCAAGACTAGCGTCGGAGTCCCAGGCTGAAGAATCAAAAGAATATTCGTCTTTACTCTTATTAGCTATTTGATCAATGACTTGCCAGCAGCACTTGTTATCGGACGAGGAGACATAACCTAAACCTCTTATGTAGCTATAATAATTATCAGGTTTTCCTTTTGGTACATAGGCCATACGAGGTGGAACTCACGGACCTCAACCAAAAAAAAGACCCTCTCCGAGTGCGAAGTCATATCCATATCTCTCCATGAGATTACGTGCTTTTGTGTCATATCTGAATAAATAAGGGGTAGGTTTATCATCATCGTCATCTTCTTCCAAGAAGTGGTCTGGTATTGAAAATTCCTTCCCTTTACCGTAAACGACTTCTTTCTCACCCTCTGCCTTTGTGGGAATGATAAGTGTTGTTCCAAACGAATCCTGAACACGCTTCTTCGTCATTCAAGATGATTGAAGTGGTACGTACAAGGTAGGGTCATCGTATAACTCTTTTATAATGTTATCAAGACACAATGAGTACTCTAAATCATTATTTATTGCTACTTCTTCCAAACGGTTGCTTATCCACGACCACCGTCTTGACTTCATTATTAGTGTCTACATATTTAAGACACTGATGGAGGGTAGAAGGGACTATAACATTACTGTGGATCCATGGTCAACCCAATAGTAAGTTATAGAAAGTCTCTGCGTTGATCACATAACATGTGACTTCCGACTTCAAATCTCCAATTTAACACTTCACTCAGATTTTACCCAATGGTCTAATCCACTGGTATTGAATCCGTAGATCATAGTGCCTGTGGAGGCCAACTTACTAGCTAGTATTCCGAGACTATACATTAATCAGAGTGGCATGATGCTGACAGCGGAACCCTATCGACTTAGATCCGGTTGACAACACTGGAGCCAATGTACCCTGTGTAATATAGGGGCCGATCATGCTTTGAATTCTTTATCTGCATGTCCTCCTTGGTGAAAGAAATGCATGGAAAATAGTGTGCCGCGAGGTTACAATGTTAAACTGACGGCTCTGGTTCTTCAGGGGATGGCTTGATCTGAGTCAAGAAAACATCAGAATTTGCCAAGGCTTCTTGCAATGCTTCCCTCTTGTCTTTTGAAAGACGTAGCAGCTCATATAGAGTTATTCTAGCTGGTATATTAGCTAACTGCGTCATAATGTCGAAGCGGTGCGGAGTGCTTGAGCTTCCCGGTTTGTCTCTCTGAATTGGTTGATTGAATCGAGACTATTTCGGGGCCTGACCCTCTTGGTATAAAGGCTCTTTCTCCTTTAGCTTTTGCTGAGTCTTGTTAGCAGGTGCTGGGGGAATTATGACCACTCCCATTTCCACTAATGACTTGGAGGGAATGGTTTTGGTTACCCCCTGCTTAGCTAACTGCTCAGAGGCAGTTGGATACTTGAAATGGTATTCGTTTCCACTCCGGGTAGCAAAGATCGATTCTCCGTTGGTCGTAAAGACTTCCCGATCATCTTCGAAGAGTGGGAAAGCATGGATTCTTTCATCATTTTCTTCTGGAATGGCTGCGGCTCCACAACAAGACTTCCCTTTTCCCTTTGATTTCTTCTTGGATGATGATTCGACCCACTGTTCATCTTCAATCAGATTAGGATGGACCCAGAGAATCTCGCCATTTGGGGCTGTGTGTGGCATAAGTCCTTTCTGGTGTTGTTTATGAGAATCATCATTGACGGTCTTCACCGCTATGTTCATTATGGTTTCGGACTGAAACCAATTCAAAGGAACAGACCCGAAGCTGATCGACACTGCATTCGCACCCACCTTTTTCTCTTTAGATAGTTTTATCGTAACAACCCCAACATCAATCAAAGCTTGGATTTTGTTTTTGAGGGCGTAACATGACTTGGTATGGTGGTGAACCACCCTGTGGAACACGCAGTATTTTGGGTCATTAACCCTTTTAACGTCCTCTTGATCTTGGATCGGAGGCAACTTGATCTTGTTGTTCTCTATGAGGTATTTGAAAGTACCGGGGACTTCGTCTTCTTTAAACGAGTAAACCTTTGGGAACTTCGGTTCCGTGGTCTTTTGCTTTTGAGGTTGTTATTGCTAACGCGACTGCTGAGGCGCCTTTTACTGTTGTTGTTGCGGTTGTGGTTGCGCTTGCAGCTTGAACGTTTGGTTCGCATCGATTACGTTCGCTTGTGCTTTCCCTTTACCCCTGGGGACAAAATTCTGCTGCGGGGCATTAGTCGCTGTCTGACCCCTTTCGGCCTTCTTCCTTTTGAGGAAGCGTTCGGCTCGTTCTCCTTGGACCTTCAAATCCTTCCAAGTCTTGGATGGCGCCATTCCTATGGCTTCGAGGATATCTAGAGAAAGATTGTTGTGATAGGTTTCTAGGATGAAGTCCTCGCTGACCGGATCTCTACAATTTATATCTTTGTTCCGAAATCGTTTGACGAAATTTTTGCCAACTCTCCGTCCTTCTGCTTCTCATCGAATAACATTCTGATTGAAACATCGGTGTCATCATCGAAGAAATTTGTGAGAAACATGTCTTTCATAACGTCCTAACTATTGATACTTCCTGGCTTAAGATGGTGATACCAATCGAAGGCCGCTCCACGAAGAGTGCTAACGAATGACCGTACCATCAAGGGCTTATTTCTGGAGATTATTCCCAAATAAGATTTGAAGTATATTAAGTGCTGAGTGGGGGAACCCTTTCCTTCAAACGGCGCGAAGTTGATCAAATTAAACTTTGTCGGGTACGGGATTGATTCCCACTCTCTTGGGTAAGGACAGTGTATTTCGAACTTATTTACTTCTTGAACGCTCATTAACGCATTGATTTTGCTCTCCAAGTCCCTCATCTTCTTATCATTGCTCGTATCTTTCTTTGAACAATTCTGGGGAGAAGTGACGTGGTCCTCCTTCATATTATTATCATCCGAGGGACCACCCCTGGTATTGTTGTCAACAGGAGGGGGATCCATGTTGGTATTCTTGTCCGCCTCCCGATTACTATCAACTTGGTTAGGATTATTGTGATGGCTGGATTCCCCTTACTGATTTGTCATCACCGTAATTTGTTGACTATGCATATCCCTCATCTCCTGCATGGTCATTTCCATCTCGAATTTAAAATTCTTTTTCTGCTTGGCTAAAGCATCCTCGAGAATTTTAGCCATTTGCTCGGTATTAATCATGAATGATGCATAAAATTGCCCTGCACCGAACGCTGTATCGTTAGAAGCCAATGCAGAGCAGGCATCTGACGTTTCATCATCCGAGGATCATGCCCTCCTAGTTCTAGGTTTAACAGTTCCAGACCGTAGCCAAGTTATGCACTGGGATACTTCCGTAAAAGGTTCGGGATTGAAGCATCGCACGGATTTGCCTTTGTCGGCCATGTTGATAGTAACTCGCGGGAGCTTGTTACTTAGGCCGGTTGACCTTCTTCTGTGGAAACGCCTCGTCTTTGGTTCAGACGTTTTAGTAGAGATTCGTTCGAATACAGAGACCCTCCGGGAGTGGTCTCGTGGCAGCTGCATTCTGACAAAACTACCTTGCTGATTTTCACACACAGACAATAAGAGTCCATTTCTCGGGTATTTCTCTTTCGATACTTATTCGTACCCCCAGTCTGATAGTATAACTCATTAGCCTGATGACCATAACAACCCATCGTGTGTTGGCACAACTTTCCAGGTATAACACCGTCATTAAATAAACATGTTTCCCTCTGGGGATACGACGCTTCATTGGCGTCTCCAAGAGTCACTCGTTCAGATTTACGCCTTCATGAGCGTGAAACTCTAACGGGCTCTTGAACTTCGACTCGCAATCCAATGCGGTCGGTCATAAGAGCTTTCCTTTTATTATTATTATTATTAAGGGGATTAGTACGACCCCCAGCCTGAATGGTTGTTTAGGAGCCTTTCAACGGTCCCAATCGCTCCTTAACAGGTGCTTTACCTCGATCTTCAGGGAGAGGACCAAGGCGGTCTTTCAGAGAAATTCTGAATTTGGTGAGGTCCACACTACTAAGGGGAGTGGGATCCAGAGTTGATGAAGGTTGAATGGTAACTTCGTCTACTTTTGTTTGAGGTGCTGATTTGACCTTTGGCATCCAAATCCGTTTCTGCTTGGGTGATTTTCTAACCACCTCTTCCTTCTACATTTTTTGTGCTTCTTGCACAAGGATTCGGGCTTGCGCAAGCAATACGCGGCATTTTTGGATTCGTTCCTCAAGGGTAGAACGGGTCCTTTCGATACGGACCCATTCGTTCTTCTTTGCTTTGGAGGAGGGGTTGTTCGATCGCCGTTGTTGTTCTTGGCGATTCCTAAATTTAAGATCCACATCATAGCGGATCTAGTCCATTGGTTCCAAAGCCTTAGCAAGTTGACGCGTAAGGCGTTGGCGTTGCCTTTGGCACGCTCTTTTTGACAGAATTGGCACACCCTCAACAGCTAAACTTTTGATGGAGGGGAGGCCCAGATCTACAGCTTCAACCTCGTCGGACGTTGGAGGAGCGTCGCGAGGTGTAAGTGTAGTGGCAGCGAGAGGATCTTGGATCTTCGAGCCCGAAGTCCAGTGAGCTTTCCCGGAAGAGGAGGCCTTCATGCGCTTGTGAGGAGAGGCGGATCTGGAGGAGGAAGAAGAGATATACTCTTCGAATTTCTGTTGGTCGAATTCGTATTCAACCTCTTCGTTCACCAAGATCTTGATTGCTGGTTGCGGCACGATAGCTTCAGCAGCGAAGCTGTTGGCTCCCACTATAGTCGCCAGCTTGTTTGGGGAGAAAGTCGATTTCATTGATGAGTTCATTTACAACTTCAAACGTTTACAACAAACTCAAAGAAATAGTCTTTTTATAAGACTTTCAACAAAAATTATAATTTTCCTTTCAACAAACGCAACAGACGTTTATCATCCGCTGCTTACGTGGGATCTTGGCCTGTGACGGGGATGTTGATATCCGTAGACTATCAAATGATCAGATCAGATCCGGAGCTTCGTTGATTCGCGAAGGAATCAAGAAACCGAAGTAATTATCTCGGCAACAACGAGATAATCACTCTTCTCAAGATCACTGTAACGGGGCAATCTCAAGGGAAGGAACCGGGAACTGTAGATCTAACGAGCTCCTCTTCTTTATGCTGACGAACTCGATCTGATCTCCTCATCTTTTCTGAAATTCATGCTCCTTCAGTCTTCAATTCAGTAGGGCTTCGCCAACGCTCGAGAATTCCAGGTAAGAAAAAATAAAGGCTCTGGGGTTGTATTTATAGGCTTTGGGATCTCTATTTTTGGATAAGAATGATCGATTCACTCTTATCTTTGGTTGTAACCACGTAACCACATTCTTGGATGATATTTTATCAGTTGAAACAAATCTAGACAGTTAACGGTCGAAAAATAGCTCAAAACAGCCAAAAATAGGTTTTCGGGGCTGTGGACGCCCGCGCTGTCTCGGCCAAGCCGAGACACCTTGGGGTGTCTCGGTTTTGGCTCTGGGCACCGTTCTGTGTGTCCAGTCCGTTTTCGTCGTACTTTCGTCGTCCGAACTCGGAATTGCGCGATTCAAAATGCGTACGAAAACCGACGAGAAGATATACAAGATCTCATGGTTGAATCATATATGGAGTAGACGGGGCATGATGGGCGCTTTATCTTTCGTAAGTGACGTGTAGCTCCTGATCAGTTCATGTTTTCGTTATTCTGAAGTTTCGTTGCTTCACACGGTTCGTCGACTCACTTCATGCACTTATCGACGTTAAATAAGCTTCTGTGACTCAGATAGTGACATTCATCGTCTTCTCTCTGTTTCGAGCCGTGTGCGGGAACCTATAAGTATTTTTAGACACCTACAAAGATAACATGCTCCAGTCTCATATCACAATCAATGTAGATGATGAAGATACTACTCTAGAATTACCCGAGGAAAGGATAAAGATGAAGAATGATTGATCTCGACTCAATAAAAAATAAAATAGAAGCAACAAAAGATAATATTTTGTGAATTGTTATAGAATAGTTTTATTTTTTTAGTAAAATTAGGAATCTTTAGAAGGGATTTTCATAAACTATTTTTAGTGCTTTCATATGCATATGTGGATGCTTTTATCATATAAAAGTATACTAGAGTTAGCATTAATATTTAGTTTATGATTTTTTCGTTAATTGTTTTCTGTCACTTTAGTCCACTTTAAATCAGTTATCTTGACCCGTTGACTTTATTATTCATCTTCCTTTTATAATGTTATTTTTTCATGTGTTTTCACTTTCATAACAATACTTCCTTAGGTCAAGCTCAGTTTCATACCGATCTAAATGAAATAAAATTTTAAATTGGCTTTAGATTATATTTATCTCCTGACAATTCAACTATCAACATAAAAATTTAAACTAGGTGTAACCTATTCAAACAAACATCAAATAAATAAATAATCAAAGTGTAATCGAGGAACATTAGTAAGAAAATAAACCAAAAATACTTAATCAAAGTGAGCAAAAATTATCAAAGAGTAACCGAGAAACAAATTTTAGTAAGAAAATAAACCAAAAATGCATAATCACAATATTTAACCACGTACATGTGCATAAAATCTAATATATGAAAAACTATGAAGTTACCTTTTTTCCCCGAGTTTGAAGATGGAATGTTCAAACAGAAAATCCGCTTCGAAAGATACATCCACTTTAGATGGATTGCCCAAAAAATTTGAACTTGAATTTTTTTTTTTTTAAGTAGTAGAAAATGAATGGTGGATATTAACACACTGCTTAATTCTATTACTCGAGGCATTCAAATTCTTCATCCCAACATTTCATCACGATCTGAACAATTAAAAACTTGTGTGATTCCTATTGAAACATGTTGCTAGTTGTATCAGCGGATTGAGACCAGGTGAAGCGCACAAATTAGAAGTATGAATTTATTCATACTAAAATTAATTATTAAATATATTTATGAAACCATAGCATCAAAGCGAGCTCATCAAATTCATGCAATTAGAACATTGCCGCCTTCTCAAGAGCTGTGTGCAACTAACCCAATGGGCATATGCCGAACTTTAGATCCAAAAAACAATCATTTTAATAATTTAAAAGGAATTAATAATAATAAAATTAAAAAATAAAAATAAAAATTCACGTGCAACATACTCCCTCACCTAACTTTTGATTTTTTTTTTCTCTTAAATTAGTTTTATTCATTTGCAAATTACATATAGGGGATCTGATGAGAGAAAGTTTAAAGTTCAGGGGGCTTAAAGTTTTGGGGGATTATGTGACGTATACAAAGTTCGGGGGGTAGTGTGAAAAAAACCCCAAAGTAACTAGGGGAATTTTGTAAAATTAGCCCTATAAAATAATCAAAGTATTTAGACATCGATAATTAATTAATTTCAGTTTTGCATGCATATGGTATGTGAGCTATAGGAATATATTACATATCACACTGTTTTTTATTTTGCAATAGTTTTCCGACAATCTACAATTTTATTTTTAGCGTTACAATCATGTGCAATAGAATCAATATTTAAATAGCTCACTTTTTTTCTTTTATTTGAGACCTCCATAAGAATTTCAGGATCATCACCTTCCATAGTATGAAATAGATACCTAGTCTAACGATTTATTTTTTGAGATTTACTATTTTATAGTTTCATCGAAAATAGAAAAAAGACGCATGCATAATTATTTTTGTAGTTGAGATTGCAAAAATTATCAATTGAAAAAAGGAGGATGATCAATAGGTATCAGCAAGTATCATAATAGTCACATAACAAAATTTAAAAAATGGATGGACAGTTAGGTATCATCAATTAAAAAGTTAAAATCTAACCTCTGAAACTTACGAAATCCATGAGAAAGGAAAAACAAAACTCAATAAGATCAATCAAGAAGGAAAAAATGAACCTTTACAAATCTTCGAAAGTAAGGTCGAAATCCAAATTCTTTACTCTGATATTTCACAATGGCATGAATAATAGAACATTAGAAGTGGTCGTTAAATTAAATTGAAGTGAAAAATTCTTGAAACTTGATTGTTACCTTTGCATAACCGATTAAAAATCAGTGAGATTTTCAAAGAACTCTAGCAAAAAACAAAACGATGGTGAAATAAGAAGACTTCTCCTGCATAATCATAATCAAGTATGATTATTTCCACCAAAAATTTTAACTAAAATAGTAGCTTAAGATATCCTTTCCCTCTTGTTTTTTTAGATTTCAAAATATTATTATTATTTTTTCGGTAACTAAATACTCAAGCAATTAATGATTTGGTAAGTGAGTAGAATTTTTATGATTTTTTCTCAATAATAAATATTTTGTATTTTGTTTCACGTTATTCAGTAATTATTTATTCACATTTTTTATTAACACATTCCGTTATTATTATTATTTTTGTAATTAATGATTCTGTAGACTGTAGTTGTTCATGTTTCTTAAATTTTGATAAGATATATTAATTGATAAAATATTTGTGGAGAAACCCAGAAAAAAACCAGTTTTTCTGTCATGAGTCGACTCATGCAATGACATAAGTCGACTTATAGTAAGTTGACTTGTGTCTGTGCACGAGTCGACTTACGTTCTGCTCTGGAGTTGTGATTTTTCGCTCTGTCAAGTCGACTTGTGAAGCCTGTTAAGTCGACTTACAAACTGTTCTCCAGTTGCTGTTTTTCTTTCTGCCAAGTCGACTTATGGTACCTGTTAAGTCGACTTATGACGGGTTTTTTTACATAGTTTGGTTTCTTGTTTAGATTCTGTTTGGGTTTCTGTTTGGATATAAATAGGGACACGATTTTCTAGGGTTTAACAACAGAGATTTGAGAGATTCAGAGATGCAATTGAGCATTGTGAGAGGGAGATATTGTGAGCAAGTTGAGAGCTTTGGTTGAGAATTAGTTTGAGTGATTTTGTGTGATTGTAACCCTTTTGTACTCTCCTTGATTTAGTGGAATCTCCACATCCTCTCCCCGTGGACGTAGGCAAATTGCCGAACCACGTATATCTCTGTGTTTGGTTGGATTTGTCATATTTGAATTGGATTGTGCTCGTGTGTGGTTCATCTTCTTCCCGTGATCTCAGACTCGTTGTGTGTGCACATGCACGCTTCCGCATAGGCACGCGACAAGTGGTATCAGAGCTTAGATTTTAGATCTAGGGTTTTGGATTAGGTGGAGGAAGATTCAGTTGGAAGCTTGGTTCTTTGAGTTCTAGGCTTCGGTGGAGTTAGGGTTTGAAGTTGTCGTTGAAGATCTCGCTTTCCTTGTGTGGTTAGGAGTCTATTTGGAATCCAATCTAGGATTCAGTTGGGTAACTTCTAAATTCTATAAAGTTTGAATCTTTCTTTGTAATTTGGAGTTTGTGATTATGGGTGAAGAAGTTAGTAAAAGCAGCAAGATGACGGGTACAGTTCAATTTGGTTTTCAGAGCACTAAGATTAGTATGGTGAAATATAACGGTAAAATCAATTTTGGTTTGTGGATGAGCAACGTACATGATGCGCTCAATGCTCAAAATTTAGAGGAAACCATCATGGTCGATGAGAGGCCACCTAAATATGAAGAGGCGATATAGGAAAAGATGAATAGGAACGCTTGTGAGGTGATCAGGTCTTATTTGGAACAGGAGCTGAAATATGATGTGATTGAGGTGACGTCTGCAATAAAGATGTGGGAAATTCTTAATAATAAGTACCTTACGAAGAGTGTTGAGAGCCGTTTGCACTTGTTCCGAAGATTATTCAGATTTCAGATGTCCAGAGGCACCTCGCTTGCGGCTCATGTGAACAACTATACTAAGTTGTTGTCGGACTTGGCGAGCGTGGATGAGAAGATCACGGATGAGTACAAGGCTATTATTCTTTTGGGCTCCTTACCGGACGAGGAGTATGATACCTTCGTACTTACTTTGTTGAACGGAAGATCTTCTATCACTTATAGTGAAGTGACTAATGCATTGACAAACTATGATTTGAGGAGAAAGGACAAGGAGACTTTTCGCGCTAGTACTTTAGGAGAGGTCTTGTCGACGAGAGGTAGAAGCCCATATCTGAAAGGTGAAAATAGAGGAAGGTCAAAGTCAAGAGGTCATCACCAGCTAGGAAAGAACCAATGTGCATTCTGTAAGGAACAAGGGCATTGGAAAAGATATTGTCCAAAGGTCAAAGAGAAGGAGAATAGCAAGAAAAAGGGCCCGAAGGCTAATGAGGTGAATGTTACGAAAGGCGATGATTCCGATGATTTGAGCTTTTCTCTTTTGATTACTCCGGAGGTGAACCATTTGGATGAAGGCGATGATTCCGATGATTTGAGCTTTTCTCTTTTGATTACTCCGGAGGTGAACCATTTGGATGCATCGGATTAGATGCTTGATTCTGGTTACTCCGGAGGTGAACCATTTGGATGCATCGGATTAGATGCTTGATTCTGGCGCTACTTATCATGTGACCCCTAGATAAGATTGGTTTGCATCATTTGAGAGACTTGATGGGGGTGTTGTTATCATGGAAAATGATAAATTTTGTAGTATTTGTGGGATAGGTACCGTGCGGATTCAGATGCACGATGGAGTAGTCCGCGAATTGAAGGAGGTGGGATTTGTTCCTTAGCTGAAGAAGAATCTTATTTCTGTTGGAGCTTTGGAGACGAAGGGATTCAAGGTGACCTTTGAGGACGTTGTAGAAAAGGTTACTAAGGGATCTTTAGTGGTGATGAACGGAGTCCGCAGTCAGAACTTATATTATCTGAAGGGGGCACCGAGGTTGGCCAGGTTGCTTCAGTTATTTTAGAGGTGGACATGAGCAGAGTTTGGCACTATAGGTTAGGGCACACATGAGAGAAGTCACTGCAGGCTTTGTGCAAGCAGAGGCTATTGAAAGGAGCCAAGAGTGAAAAAGTGGATTTTTATGAGCACTGTATTCTTGGCAAGAAAACGAAGGTGAAGTTTGGGACTACTATTCATAGGATGAGGGGCATCCTGGACTACGTGCACACAGATGTTTGGGGTCCTACCAAGACGACATCACTTGGTGGTCGATATTGGTTCGTCATGTTTGTTGATGACTATTCTAGGTGTTGTTGAGTGTACACCATGAAGCATAAGAATAAAGTCCTAGATTTATTTGTGGAGTGGAAGAAGAGATTAGAACTGCAGACTGGGAGAAAGATCAAGACGTTGCGATCCGACAACAGCGGCGAGTACACTTCAGACCCTTTCAGCAGCTATGTCGAGACTAGGGCATAGAGAGGTACTTCACAGTTAGTCATACATTACAATAGAATGGGGGTGGCAGAGAGGCTGAATCGGTCTTTACTGGAGAAGGTCTGATGCTTATTGGCTATAGTGGTTTGGAGAATATTTTTTGGGCTGAGGCACTTTCATATGCGAGCCACCTCATTAATAGGCTGCCTTCATCTGCGATTGAGAGGAAAACTCCTATGGAGATGTGATCGGGAGAGATAGCACATGACTATGACCAGCTCAAGGTATTTGGTTGCCCTGCATATTATCATTTTAGAGATGATAAGTTGGAACCTCGAGCTAGGAATGCCATATTTGTATGATTCAAGCGTGGTGTCAAGGGATACAAGCTTTGTGATCTAGTTGATAAGAAGATTATGTTGAGTAGGGACGTCACATTCGATGATGCTTCTATCTTGAAGCTTTCTAGGTCTCATCAGGTGGAGAGCGACCCGACAGAGGAAATATCTCAGGTGGTGGAGATCGATACAGCTCCACAGTGTCCAGATGGTGCAGTATCCATTAGAGTGCCGACTGAGGTGACGCCAGGCGAGCATGATGATGACATGGAGGAACGAGTACTGATGTGCAGGATCAGGGACCGAAGGTTTAGATTCAGGATTCTATTACGGTTCGGAGACAGAGGAGAGACATACGGATGCCAGCACGTTATGCCGACACAGTTATGTATGCACTTTCGGTGGAGAGTATCTGTTTGTGTCAAAAATCGATGTTTTCATTGTGATTGAATCTATTACAACTTTAATCGTTTACAATAAACTCAAATAAAAAGTTGATCTTTTTATAAGATCTCCTTATACAATGAAAATACAAAAGATACGACTCTTGTTAAACAGCGCAACGGACGTTTATCACCCGCTGCTTGTGTGGAAACTTTGCCTGTGCCGGGGACGTTAATATCCATGGACCGCCGCAGATTAGATCCGGTTGACAGATAAATGATCAAAGCTTTCACTTCACGAAGGAAGTAATCATTGCACCGATGATCTCGACCAAGCGAGATCACGGCTATTCTCGAGATTTAAGACTAAGCTTAAATCCGGAGGAATAGGGGACGGGTCTCAGATCTCTCGAACTCCACTCTTTATGCACAGGAGATCGCCAAGATCTGCTAACCCTTGCTGTAAATTCGTGGCTCAACTCTCCAATTCGGTAGCATTTCGCTCTCTTCATATCCAGCCCTGAAATAAGCCCTTAGGCTTGTATTTATAGGCTTCGGTTGGGGGGTTTTTGGATAAGAACGATGGATTCCATCTTATCTTCAGTTGACAACCGTGTAACTACGTTCAGAGATGATATCCAATCAGTTAGGACACTCAGGAACCGAAGAAATCTTATGAAAATCCGTCGAAACTGAAAAAACACAAACCGGGTGCAAAACGAACCAAACCGATTTGGTTCAGGCACGAACCACCATTTGGTGGCTCGGCCTGGTCCGAGCCACCAATTGGTGGCTCGGCCTTAGCCGAGTCAGTTCGTACCATCTTAGGTATTTTTACTCTAACTCTCTCGTCCAATCTCGAAATGAGGTGATTCAAGATGCGTTAGAAAGCTGACGAAGAGACCTATAACTTGTATGTTTTGAGTTTCTTTAGAATCAAATTGCATCATAGTTGAAATATAACTTCTTTGTGCGAGCCACCAATTGGTGGCTCGGCCTTGACCGAGCCAGTTCGTATCACCTCGGGTATTTTAGCTCTAACTTTCTCGTATGATCTCGGAATGAGGTGATTCAAGATGTATTGGAAAGCTGGAGAAGAGACCTACAACCTTTATATATTTTAAGTTTCTTCAGAATAAAATCGTATTATGGTCAAAATATTACTTCTATGTGCGAGACACCAATTGGTGGCTCGGACTTGGCCGAGCTAGTTCGTACCACCTCGGGTATTTTAGTTCTAATTCTCTCATCTGATCTCAGAATGAGGTGATTTAAGATGCGTTAGAAAGATGATAAAGAGTTATATAACTTTTATATTTTGAGTTTCTTCATAATAAAATCGTATCATGGTCAAAATATCACTTCTTTATGCGAGCCACCAATTGGTGGCTCGGCCTTGGCCGAGCCAGTTCGTACTACCTCGGGTATTTTAGCTCTAAATCTCTCGTATGATTTCGGAATAAGGTGATTCAAGATACGTTGGAAAGCTGGAGAATAGACCTACAACTTATATTTTTTGAGTTTCTTCAGAATAAAACTGTATCATGGTCAAAATATCACTTCTCTGTGCGAGACACCAATTGGTGGCTCGGCCTTGGCCGAGCCAGTTGGTACCACCTCATGTATTTTAGCTCTAAATCTCTCATCCGATCTCAGAATGAGGTGATTCAAGATGCGTTGAAAATATAATGAAGAGACCTACAACTTTTATCTTTTGAGTTTCTTCAGAATCAAATCTAATAATGATCAAAATATCACTTCTTTGTGCGAGCCACCAAATGGTGGTTCACAGCCTTGCGAGCCAGTTCGTACCATCTCGGGTATTTTGGCTCTAACTCTCTCGTTCGACCTCGGAATGAGGTGATTCAAGATGTACTGGAAAGCTGACAAAAAGACCTACAACTTTCAATAGACAAGCCAGCCATTAAATGGTAGATCGACCTGGTCCGAGCCACCCATTGATGGCTCGGCCTTGGCCGAGCCAGTTCGGAGCACCTCGGCTATTTTGCCTCTAACTCTCTCGTACGATCTCGGAATGAGGTGATTCAAGATACGTTGAAAAGCTGGAGAAGAGACCTACAACTTTTTATGGCTGAGCCACACATGGTGTGTGTGAGTCACACATGGTGTTTCGTCCCCTTTTGGGCGAAACACAACAACTAGCTGAGTTATTTTGTCATTTCGTGTGTCACGTTGACTCGTACGCTTCACCGATTTGCATCATACATTTCGTTAAGTTGGAGGTGGCTGGTGAATATGCGGACCATTTAGTTTGTCATTTTGGTGGCTGATTAGCGTGTGGGCCACTTGGTGGTGGCCGGTGAGCACGCGGGCCACCCGGTGTTGGCCGTTCTGATAGTTCGTCGCCATGTCATCAACGTTTCGTCGATTCGCTTCATACGCTTATCGGCGTCAGATGATCCTCTTTGACTCAGATAATCCCCTTCGACTTGGATAATGGTGTTCATCGCCTTTTCTTTATCTCGAGCTGTGTGCGGACACCTATAGGCATTTTTAGATGTCTCTAGATACCCCCTCCAAAGTATTTCAGACTCATTCTTTTATAGAGGAGTCTGGAATGCTTTGGATATGATAGGCCCCCACCTTCAGTCAGTGTCAAAGGACCTGTAGCTGGCTTCAATTCTTGACTTCTTCGATTTTCAGTCTATTTTGATGAATAGCTGAAGTTCTTCCGGCGCTGCGTTTATCGTCTGGTCATCGTCGAAATTTCGGATCGAACTTGGTAAGTTGGTTTTGGCTCGTGTCATTGAGTTGACTTTGAACTGATTATCTTCGTCAGAAATTCATATCTGAATGCGATTGAACTCCCTGGAATCATCTTTTGCCTTATTTTGGCAAAATTACTGATGCGTTGACCGGCATCGACCTTTGCATCGACCGACGTTAACCTTTGCTGTAACGCACTGATTGGCGTTAACACAGTTTATACTCGTATGTTTGCTAGAGTTTACACAGTTTAAGCTCTTAAGGCGTTGGAGCGTAGCGGTCCTAAATTTTGGGCTGCAGGACCAACTATTAAAGCTGATTCCTCTGCATATATGGCTTTTATTCTGAAGTTATTGGATGCTCAAGTTATGAGACCAACTAATGAAGCTGATTCATCAATGACTCGTGTTTATAGAATTTTTGACAAATTCTCAGCCATCAACGGGTTTGATTAGCCTTTACCGACTACCGTTTGAGTCGGACTAGCATGCGGATTGTTTAAATCCGTTCCGCATGTAACATTATGCTAAAAGAGTTAACCCTTTTAGTGCTATGATATTGAATACGTAGACTTCGTCTTTCTCACATGAAAAGACTAAACGGCAAAACGCGTATTAGGTGTAGACTTTAAGGTTTTTGGCAAACCCTCAGCCTTCAACGGGTTTGACGTGCCTTTACCGAATACCATTTGAATCGGGCTTGCATACAGATTGTTTAAGTCCGTTCCGCATGTGACGTTGTGCTACGAGAGTTAACTCTCTTAGTGCTACGATATTAAATACGTAGACTTTGTCTCTCTTACAGGAATAGGCTACCCGACAACACGTGTTAGGTGCTGACTTATCCCTACTTAGGTTTCGGGACAAAATTCCCCGTGCGTGTGAAGCATGGATTTTAGCGTTATGAATAACAATCTGCCACAATATCAAATATGTGGGATTTTATTCTTTTTATGATTAAGAACGAACCGGCAACGCGTGTTAGGCATTGACTTATCCCTGCTCAGGATTATGGATAAAATTCCCTACGCATAAAAGGCATGGATTTTTGTTGCTACGATACTGAATACATAGACTTGGTCATTTTTACAGGAACGAACCACCCAGCAATGCGGGTTAAGCGCTGACTTATCTCTACTTAGGATTCGAGATAAAATGCCTCAGACTGGATTCTGGTGTCTTTTTTAATCGGTGAAAGACTAAACTGGCAACACGTATTAGGTATTGACTTATCCCTACTCAGGATTCGGGATAAAATTCCCCGTGCGTGTGAGGCACGGATTTTGGGAGTTAAAAAAGTGGTGTCTTCTCTTGGGGAAAAGACGAACCCGATGCGGGAGAGGAAGAATTTTATATTCTATCTCCCAAAGCTGAAGAGAAAGAATTTTATATTCTATCTCCAGTTGCAAAAGGAAACTCAAAGTGGGATCTCCACTTCAAGAATCCGGGAAGGTAAAACTAAGAGTGGGATCTCCACTCTGAGAATCAAAAAGATTCGGATGACCCTAACTGTCGGAAGGTTTGATTACCGAACTAAAGATGGATTTCTCGTTTATCGAGAATGAAAGGAATCGAGAGGGGGTTTTGGTTTGAAAGTGGACCTCTTGTTCATGAAAGTGGACCTCTTGGTTTGAAAGAGGGGGTTTTGGTTTGAAAGTGGACCTCTACAGTAAGGTGATCCTAACTATAGGAAGGTTTGATCACTCGGTTTGAAAGTGGACCTCTCGTTCATGAAAGGAATCGAGAGGGGGTTTTGGTTTTGGTCCTAACTATAGGAAGATTTGACCAAGTGAGAGTGGGAGTGTGAGATGACCCTAACTTTTATAGGTTTGATCACTCGATTTGTAGACCTCTTGTTCATTGAAGGAATCGAGAGGGGATTTTGACTATGGTCCTAACTATAGGAAGGTTTGATCAAGTGGACAGTGAGAGTAGGAGTACAAATCACAGTGGGAGTGTTGACTTGTACAAATCACTCAGTAGGGGTTCTTGGTGTCAAGTGATAAGGACTTAACACGAAAGGGTTTGACAATTCGTCAAGGATTGACAGATCAAAATTCTAAGCATTATATTCGGACTCTAACCATGAAAGTGTTGAGTGCACGAACATAGCGCAAGTTTGAATGGATTAAACCGGAAAGAATTTTGGTGGTCCCACCGTCAATTAGTCTGATCGGTGGGGGATTTTGTGTTGGAAGACTGTGAGTCGTCAAACACCAATGAGAGTTTTATGAGGAAAAATTGATCCAATGAAGTGATCGAATCTCATCTCAGCAAAAGAGTGTTCGGAAATCACAGTAGGAGTTTAGTGTTTATCACTTTGTTCATAATGATCGGGTTATCCCTAAGAAAATTACATGTATTATTCTTTCGGAAACTTCCCGTTATATGAACCATCCACCCCTAGCTTCCTTTGCGGAACTGGGTCTAACATTGTACCCAGTTACATGACCGGGTTATCCTTAAAAATATTACGTATAAAAATTCTCCAGGAACTTCCCGTCAAAGGCAGGAAATAGTTTAGACTCATATACCTATTGGAGTATTGAGAAGCAGTTTATACTCGTATACTCTTCGGAGTGTTGCCATTCTCAGCTGGCTTATCCTAGCGTTATGACGCCGGCTTCAACCAATGTTTGGATACTATTCTTGAGAGCAAAGCAATCCTTTGTGGGATGAATGACCCTCCTGTGGTACGCACAGTACTTTGGATCCACAGTATTGTCAGCTTTCTCCTGATTTATGATAGGTGGTAGTTTGATCTTATTGTTTTCAAGAAGGGATTCGAAGATGGCTGGAACGTCTTCGTCCTTGAAAAAGTACTCTTTTTAGAGTCTCGAATCCGAAGTTTTTTACTGTTTTCGGGATTGTTGTTGTGACGTTTGATTAGCATCGACAACTGCTGCAGTTGCCTTCTCTTTGCCACGGGAGACAAAGCTTGAGTTCGGAGGATTAGCCATCGGTTGGCTTCTCTCGGCCTGTTTCCTTCTGAGGAAGTGTTCGGCCCGCTCTCCACGTACTTTCAACTCTTTCCATGTGTCGGACGGTGCTACCCCTATAACTTCCAACACGTCCAAAGAGAGGTTGTTGTGACAGGTTTGGAGGATGAAGTCCTCCGTGATCAGATCTCGACAGTTCATTGCCTTATTCCGGAAGCGTTTGACGAAGTCATCGACCGTCTCGTTGTCTTTTTGCTTCTCATCGAAGAGTGTCCTGATTGACACTTCGGCGTCATCGTCAAAGAAGTGAGCGAGAAACAAGTTCTTCAGGTCGTCCCAGTTGTTGATTCTTGCGGGCTTGAGATGACGGTACCAATCGAAGATGGGCCCACGAAGGGTGCCAACGAATGACCGGACCATCAATGCTTCATTGTCGAAGATCATGCCCAAGTGAGACTTGAAGTAGATCATATGCTGAGTGGACGAACCCTTCCCATCAAACGGTGTGAAGTTAATCAGGTTAAATTTTGCCGGATACGGGATCGAATCCCATTCTCTTGGATAGGGACATAGAATGCCGGTCTTTTTTACTTCTTGAGCAGACATTAGAGCGTTGATTTTGCTCTCGAGATCTTTCATTTTCTCATCCTCGCTCGTATCGGGCCTTGGACGATTTGAAAGAGGAATAATGCGGCCACCCCCGTCATTATCATCTTCGGTGGAACCACCCCCAGTGTTTTGTTCAACGGGAGGGTTATCAGCATTGAGGCGTTCATCCATATCTGAATCGCTATTTGATTGGTTAGTAACGTTGCGACGGCTGGATTCACCAAGTTGATTCGACAAAGCTCGGATTTGTTGGTCATGCTCTTCCCTCATCCGCAACATAGCCATTTCCATTTCGAACTTGAAGGTCTCTTTTTGCTTAGCCAAGGCATCTTCGATGATTTTGGCCACTTGCTTGGTATTGATCATGAATGCTTCGCGGGATTGACTTGGGCTGGAGACCGTATTATCAGAAGTGATTGCAGAGTTAGCATCTGATGCTTCATCATCCGAGGATAAACCTCTCTGCATTCTCTGATAGTCCCTGTGTCTAGTGGTCCCTGCGTGTAGCCGAGTCAGACGATGCGATACGAGGGGGTCAGAATTAGAAGGTCGAATCGACTTTCCTTTATCAGCCATGTTAATTGTGACTTCTGTAAGTTCGTCACCATGAACAACCAATCGCTTCTTACAGAGACGCTTTGGTTTGGATTTAGTCATTCCGTTGGAGATCCTCTCGAATACTGAGATCCTCTACGGAGCGGTCTTGGGGTAGCTACACGCTGATAATACTGCCCTGATTAGTTTGGTGCACGGGCAGTAAGATTCTATTTTTTGGGTACTTCTCTTCCGAGATTTGTTCGTACCCCTAGCCCGATAGTACAACTCGTCGATCATATGATTGGAGCAACCTATCGCTTGTTGGCACGACTCTTCAGGTATAACGTCGTTGTCTGACGAACACATTTCCTTCTGAGAGCTTGCTGCCTTATTGGCGTTCTTAAGAGTCACGTATTTTGAGCGATGCTTTTGGGAGCACGAACTCTTGACGGGCTCTTGGACTTCAATTCATCGTCTGAGGCAGTCAAGTGCAGGGGTTTTCCCATTATAGGAAGGCTCTGACTTGTTGCGAGGGTGTGTGCGACCCCCAGCTCGAGTGGTTGCTCAGGGTTCAGTCACCGGACCCAAGCGTTCTTTGATCGGAACTTTGTCTCGATCCTCGTGCAAAGGACCCAGGCGATCCGTCATCCTCATCTTAAAACGGAACAAGTCTCTGTGGTCGTGAGGCTTTATCGGAAGTGCGCAATTCATCGGGACAGAAACAGGGGCCGTCGGAGGCTTAAACGGGACTGCGGGAGGTGAACCGGATGCGAACCTAACCGAACCGGGTGCGAACCAGCGCAAACCA
>NC_033800.1:114602512-114622716 GCF_001876935.1 Asparagus officinalis
GGGGGGGAGCCACTAATTGGTGGCTCGGTTTTGGCCGAGCCACCAGATGGTGGTTCGCGTATTCTGGCAGTTCCGGGCACTGTTTGACTTTTTGTCGACGCCGTTTCGAACTTTGGTTTCCAGACTTAGCATGGTTTCTATGGCCTCTTGATCATCTTTTTTTGCTTCAACTTCTGTGCTTCTTGTACGAGAATCCGTGCGTACGCAATCAAGGCGTGGCGCTTCTGAATACACTCCTCGAGGGTTGAGCGGGTCCGTTTGACTTGGATCCACTCATTCGCTGTTGGTTTGGAGGAGAGGCCATTTATTTGCTGTTAGGGTACTCAGTGCCTTCTGCGTTTCAGATCCGCCTCATAGCCAATCCCGTCAACAGGCTCTAAAGCCTTAGCAAGTCGACACACAAGTCGTTGGTGCTGTCTTTGGCGTGCCCTCTTTGATAAGGTTGGCGTGCCTTCTGCGATTGACTCCTTGGCGGAGGTGTTCGCGAGAAAAATCGTTGCTTTCTTCACTGATTCCATTGCTATCTTGAATAACAGCTTTTTGAGTTACAAAGATCCGGTCTTTTTATAAGATCCGGTTACAATGAAAATCAAAAAAAAGAAAATTAAAAATTACAACTTTTTCTCCTTGTCTAACAAATCACGAGCTTCTGTTTTGCGGTCGCTCGCTTGCGTGGGTTGTTTGCCTACGCCGGGGTTTATCCGTTGACCACCGCGAGATCTAGATCCGGTCGGATCTACGCAGTATGACGGGTATTATTTCACCAAGGAAATAATAGCCGAGGGTACTATTTCGCCAAGGAAATAGTAGCCTTTAATTCTCGGGATCAAAGGCCAAGCTTTGATCCGGAGTACGCCTGCGTAGATCTGAGATCCGGTCCTCTCGAACTCTTGCCTTATTTGACGTTGACGATCGCCGAGCACCAGATCTGGATGAACAAGTCCTCGAAGTCCCAAAGCTTGGATCTTTTTTAGATCTGAGTCTTCAATCCAGCAGGACTTCGCCTCCAAAAATTCCAACCTTTGAACAAATGAACCACCTCTCCTATTTATAGGCCACCTCCTTGGCCGAGCCACCTTGAGGTGGCTCGGCCACCGAGCCACCTCAGGGTAGCTCGGCCTTGGCCGAGCCACCTTGAGGTGGCTCGGTTTCGGCCGAGCCCCCCCTTGGTGTTGGGTTTCGTCGTTTTGTCATTGTATCCGTTTTTCAGTTCTGTCCGTGATTCGGTTGTGTGGTTGATTTGTTCGGACTCGATTCGTTGACCTGATTTGGCAGTAAATCCGGTTCCTGATTTGGCAGTAAGTCCATTTCTGAATTCGAGTCCGAAACTGATCTTGATTCGATCATGATTCGTCCGAGTCCGCTCTTGGTTGGATGACTCGTTGATTCCTCAACCCGTTAGCTTGATTCCGCACGCGAGTGGATTTATCCCGTTATTTGCGTGCGGTTCGTTAGCCTCGTAGCCTCGTTAATCCGCTTCGTTGCGTGTCACTTGGCTTCGGCGTTGTGGACTGACGCTCGTGTTTGGATACGTCGCCCGATGGTTCGTCGGTTTGTGCCGAGCTGTGTTAGGGGACCTATAAGCAATTTTATATGCCTACAGATACCCCCTCCAAAGTATTTCAGTCTCGTTCTTTTATAGGAGAGTCTGGAATACTTTGGATATGATTGTCCCAACCTTCAGTCAGTGTAACGTGACTTTGGAATGGCTTCTGTTCTTGATTCCTTCAATCCCCCAGGCTGTTCGGTGCTTTCTCGAATGTTTGTAAGGGTTCCGGTGCTGCATTTGTTATCTGACCGTCTGTCGGAATTTTGAATTTGAAGTCGATTCTCGATTTTCTGAGTTTTAGCTCGAGCTGGTTATTTCAACATAGAACTGACCATCGGTCGTCGGCGTTGAATCTTCATTTACAATGCGTTGTCCGGCGTTTGAGCTTCCTTGTGACGCGTTGTCCGGCGTCTAAGCTTCATTACAACGCGTTGTCCGGCGTCCAAGTTGGAGTATACACAGTTTAAGCTCTTAAGGAATTGGAGTGTGGCAAATACTCGAGTCACGAGACCAATCTACGGAGTTGATACATCTATGACTCGTATTTATAGAATTTTTGGCAAATTCTTAGCCATTAACGGGTTTGATGAGCCTTTACCAACGGGTTTGATGCGCCTTTACCGACTACCGTTTGAGTCGGGCTAGCATGCGGATTGTTTTAAGTCCGTTCCGCATGTGACGTTATGCTAAAAGAGTTAACTCTTTTAGTGCTACGATATTGAATACGTAGACTTCGTCTTTCTCCTGTGAAAAGACTAAACAGCAACGTGTATGAGACGTTGACTTAGGATTTTTGGCAAATCCTCAGCCTTCAACGGATTTGACGTGCTCTTACCGACTACCGTTTGAATCGGGCTTACATGCGGATTGTCTAAATCCGTTCCGCATGTGACGTTGTGCTAAGAGAGTTAACGCTCTTAGTGCTACGATATTGAATACGTAGACTTCGTCTTTCTCACGGGAATAGACTACCCGGCGACGCGTGTTAGGCGTTGACTTTAGGGTTTTTGGCTAACCCCCAGCCTTCAACGGATTTGATTAGCCTTTACCGACTACCGTTTGTATCGGGCTAGCATGCGAATTGTCTAAATCCGTTACGCATGTAACGTTGTGCTGAGAGAGTGGATTCTCTTAGACTTTGCTGCTACGACTTCGAATACGTAGACTTCGCCATTGTTATGGGAATAGGCTACCCAGCAACGTGTATTAGACGCTGACTTATCCCTATTTAGGCTTCGGGATAAAATACCCCAGAATCGAACTCTGGTGTCTTTTTCCACGGAAAAAGACTAAACCGGCGACGTGTGTTAGGCATCGGCATATCCTTTCTTAGGATTCGGGATGAAATTCCCCATGCGTGTAAGACATGGATTATGGTGTTAATAACAACCTGTCACAATGTTGAATATGCGGACGGGTGTTCTTTTTAACGGTTAAGAACTAACCGACAGCGCGGGTTAAGCATAACAACCTGTCACAATGTTGAATATGTGAACGGGTGTTCTTTTTAACGGTTAAGAACTAACCGGCAGCGCGTGTTAGGCGCAGACTTATCCTTACTTAGGTTTCAGGATAGAATACCCCAGAATCGAACTCTGGTGTCTTCTTCTTCGGAGAAAGACTAAACCGGCAGCGCGTGTTAGGCGCAGACTTATCCCTGCTTAGGATTCGGGATAAACTTCCTAGGATGAATCCTAAATTGACAAATTTTGGAAAGATCGGTGCGGGAAAGGAAGAATTTTATATTCTATTTCCCGGTCTTCTTTTAGGGTGAAGGCGAACCCGAAAACAAGGAAGGAAGAATTTTATATTATGTTCCTTGATTCTGGAAAGGAAGAGTTTTATATTCTATTTCCAGTGCAGATGAAACTAGGAGTGGGATCTCCACTCTGAGAATCTGGATCTAGATAAACTTGCCTTTTATAGGATTGGTTATCTAAACTGAAAAATAAGTTCTTCGTTTATCAAAGTGAAACTTCAACTTAGGTTATAACCATGAGAAGGTTTAACCAAAGAGAAGAAGAAGGGAGTTCTTTCGTTTATCGAAAGGGGACTCCGAAATGAAAGTGGACCCCTTGTTCATGGAGAGAGTCAAGAGGGCCAGAAAGACATTTTTGGTGGACCCACTGTCAATTGAAATTGATCAGTGAGGGATTTTGGTGGTGAAGAATGATTCTGGGTTATCCTCTAGAATATTAAGTGCAATATTCTTCAAGGAACTTCTCGGTAAATAGGTTATCCTGAATGTACTAGGGATAGTACTTTTTCAGGAACTTCCCATTTATTGGCATTAATTGCCTGGTGCCTTCTTGGGTAATCAGGCGATATGCGCCGTTTGAGTAGACTGTGTCTATCACAAACGGTCCTTCCCATTTGGGTTCGAATTTACCTTTCTTCTTGGAGGTGAGAATTATTGGTCGGCGAGCAGCGAGGACCAGATCTCCTTCCTTGAAGCTTCTCTGTCGGACTCTTTTGTTAAAAGCCCTTGACATCCTGGCTTGGTAAAACTCGATGTGTTGTTGAGCCTCCAAACGCTTTTCATCCAGCCTCTCGAGCTCTTCGAGACGCTTCTGATGTTGTTCCTCCGTCGTCATCTCCGTTGCGAGGGCGATCCGAAGGGACGGAATCTGAATTTCCAGCGGTAGCACAGCTTCACATCCGTATACCAGCTGTTCGTCTTCACTTCTCTAAGCGGAATTGCTTCAGCCCACTTTGAGAAGTAATCTGTGATTGCGAGGATGAATCGATCACCTTTGACTGAAGGGGGAAAAATAGGACCGACGATGTCCATGCCCCATGTTTCGAACGGCCAAGATGTGGTTGACATGTGCAACTACTCTAGTGGTTGGTGCATATAATTTGTATGTATTTGACAAGCATGACACTCTCGGGCGTATTCGATTGCGTCACGAACCATTGTTGGCCAAAAATATCACATTCTCCTGATGCGATCATACAGTTTGGGACCAGGCTGATGCGCACCACATTCTCCTTCGTGTGCTTCCTTAAGAACTTCTTCTGCTTCTTCGTTCGAAAGGCATCGGAGTAATAAACCATCGTATCCTCTACAGTATAACATATGGGTCTCGGTATTATAGAAGAACCTTGGTGCTCTTCGACGGATTGATTCCCTTTCTTTTACATCCTCTGGCAAAATACCATATTGGACGTAGTCAATGATAGAGAAACGCCAATCTCGGGACTCAGACCCAATTTGGATTGAATTCACCTCCTTGGCGTTTATGTCTCTATCATCTTCCTCTTCAATATCCATATCATATATGGGTACGCAGAGTTGATGCGTCCTTACTGTGACTAGTAGTTCAGTTTCGGGAGGCTGTGCAAGTGATACCGCTAGTGCTGCTAGTGCATCCGCATAAGCGTTCTGGAGACGAGTGATGTATTCAATAAAGAATTCTTCAAAAGATTCTGTCATCTTGATGGCCTCCTGGTGGTACGGGATCAGGTCTTGGTTCCTGACTTCATACTCTCCACGGACTTGGTTGACTATCAACTGAGAATCCCCAAAAGCTTCGAGATATTCGACCCCCAGCTCCTTGGCGAAACTGAGTCCAATGAGAAGCGCGTTGTACTCGGCTACGTTATTGGAGCACAGATTAGTCAATGAATAAGCCCGAGGCATCACATGCATCCCCGGGGAAACTAAGACAACTCCATATTACCCTATTAACTGACCTTGAGGCACCATCGAAATATAATTGCCATACTTGTTGGTGCGACATAGTGTTAACCTCGTGGGTTTTGTCCGGAAAGTCATCATATACTTCTGCCGTATCTGTGGTCGGGTTTGCCGCCAAAAGATCGCAAATCGCTTGTCCTTTAATCGACTTCTGTTGCTTGAAGTGCAAATCATATTGAGACAAGAGAAGAGCCCATTTCGCTAACCGCCAATTCATAGAGGCCGGTTGCGTCATAAACACCCGTACTGGATTAACATTGGAAATAACGTAAATCGTCTGTCCAACCAAGTAATGCCGCATCTTTTGCATTGCGAATACCAGTGCGAGGCATTCTTTCTCAATCATCGGATATCGAGACTCGGCGCCTATCAAGGTTCGACTTAGGTAATAGACTGCCTGTTCGTGACCGTTATCGTCGTCTTGTGCTAGTAAAGCACTTATCGAGTGGTTCATCGCCTTGATGTAAATCAAGAACGGTTTACCCGATTTCGGTGCAACGAGAACAGGAGGATTCGCCAGATACGTTTTGATATCTTCGAATGCTTTTTGGCAGGCGTCGTCCCAGATGAATGACACCCCTTTCTTGTTTAGCTTAGAGAATGGTTGGCACTTCCCAGAAAGGTTTGAGATGAACCGTCGGATGTAAGCTAGTCGCCCATGCAATCCTCTGAGCTCTCTCAAATTTCTAGGAGGTTGCAGGTCGTGTATCGCCTTCACTTTGTCAGGATCGATATGTATACCTTTAGTGGTGACGACGAATCCAAGGAATTTTCCGCTAGACATTCCAAGGAAGGATTTAGTAGGGTTCATCTTCAATTGATGACTTCGCATGGTGGCGCCTGCGTTCTTTAGACCGAAGGGCATCACCGTGTAGCAAAAGACACCAAGAGGTGTTCTGAACGCTGTATGCTTCTCGTCATCTGGGTGCATTTTGATTTGGTTATATCCTGAGAAACCATCCATAAAAGACATTCTCTCAAATCCGCATGTATTGTCGATAATGACATCCGTGATTGGGAGAGGAAAGTCGTCTTTTGGACATGCTGTATTCAGGTCCCTGAAGTCGATGCAAATCCTGATTTTACCGTTCTTCTTCATGACTGGGACAATGTTGGCTAGCCAATCTGGATGTTGCTCCTCTCGGATAAATCCTGATTCGATCAATTTCTTAACCTCTGCCTCAATGGCTTTCATAATCCGCGGACGAAACCGTCTTTGCTGTTGTTTGATAGGTTTGGCATCCGTCTTGATATCGAGGCGGTGCATTGCCACATTGGGGTCGAGCCCTGGCATTTCTTCATAGTTCCAAGCGAAGACGTCAATATACTCCCTGATGAGAGCAATTAACTCCTCATTTTCATTTGGGGGAAGGCTGTCACTGATGAATATGGGCTTTGGGTTGGCCTCGTCACCCATGTTAACTTGGACTATTTTATCTTCAGTAGGCGGTTCTCTTTGTTCGAACCTATCGCCGTACTGCATGTTTAGGTGATGCACCCATGGATCTTCCCACGTTGGCATTTGATCGTCGTCTTCTATCGTCACAGGATCGACCGTAGTCATATGCGATATCAGTTTCTTGAACATCTCCCCCAAACTTGCGTCGGAATCCTCAGCTGAAGAATCAGAAGAGTATCCGTTCTTAGTTTTGTTAGCAATTTGATCGATAATTTGCCAACCACATTCATCATCAGACGAGGAAACATAGCCTAAGCCTCTTTTGTGACGGTAATAATCATCCGGTTTCCCTTTTGGCACATATGCTGCTTTAGCTGGGATACGGGAACCTCGATCAAAGTACAAGCCTTCTCCGAGTGTGAAATCATATCCCTGTTTTTCCATGAGCTTGCGCGCTTCAGGACTATACTTAGATAAATGTCGACCAGGTTTATCTTCCTCTTCGTCTTCTCTTAGGAAATGATCTGGTAATGGAAAATTCTCTCCTTTACCATAAATCACCTCTTTTTCGACTCCTGTTTTGGCAAGCACGACCAGGGTTGTTCCGAAGGAATGCTGGAGGCGTTTCTTTGTTACATAAGATGATCGGAGCGGCATATGTAAATCAGGATTATCGTGTAGTCCTTTTGTCGCATCATCAAGAGACAACGAGTACGAAGCGGCATATACAAGTCGGTATTATCATACAGTTCTCTTATCACATCATCGAGAGACAAGGAGTACTCTAAATCATCTTTTATTTCAATATCGGCAAGTTGCCAGTTACAACCTCCATCTGACGATTGTTCATCGTCAAGATTGATTACAAAGGGTACAATGTCATTTAAAACAAAACCACCATTGTAATCGAATCCGGCTTCGGAATCAGCTTCTTCTCCGCTGTCCGTGCCCTGGACCGATGGTTCCGTGTCGGATTCGTTACCATAGAGGAGAGAATCAGTGAAATAATTCTCAAACCCTTTAAATGGTTGTTTATCCGCGATCACCGTCCTGACCCTTCCACCAGTGTCGACATATTTCAGACACTGATGTAGGGTCGAGGGAACTATAACATTACTATGGATCCAAGGCCGACCCAGTAGTAAGTTATATGATGTCTCAGTATCAATCACGTAACACGTAACCTTCGTCTTCAGATCACCCATTTGGCACTTTATCCGGATCTTTCCCAAAGGCCTTGACCCGCTGGTGTTGAATCCGTAAATGACCGTACCTGTAGACGCCAATTTACTGACTGGAATGCCAAGGCTATGCATAAGACGAAGCAGCATAATGCTCACAGCGGAACCCGGATCCACTTGGATTCGGTTGACTTCGCTGGAGCCAATGTATCCGACGAAATATAGGGGCCGATCATGGTTTGAATTCTTCGTCTGCATATCCTCTTTGGTGAAGGTGATGCAGGGAAGGTTCTTAGCCGCTATGTTGCAGTGTTGCATTGACAGTTCTAGCTCTTCAGGTGCCGGTTTGACCCGAGTGAGGAATGCTTCAGAATCAGCCAAGGCTTCTCGTAAGGCTTCCCTAGTCTCCTTAGACAACCGCAGCAACTCATACAACGTTATCCGCGCTGGAATATTGGCTAATTGAGCCATGATATCGAAGACACGCGGAGTTTTCGATCTCTCCGGTTTATCCCTTCCAATCGGACGACTGAAACGAGACTGCTTCGGATTCTGTATTTCCTGGGGTTTTTGTTTATCAGCCGGCTGTCGTCGAGCATCTTCAATCGGTTTAGGAACCGTAATCACCCCCAGCTCTGTGAGAGTTTTGGCTGATCCTTGTTTAGTCACCCCCTGCTCAGCTAACTGATCACTAGGTGACAGATAGTTGAAGTGGTACTGGTTCCCGCTTCTAGTGGCAAAAACTTCTTGTTCTTCTTCGGAAAGCGGGAAAACAGGAGCTTCATCGCCATCTTCTTCGAAAATTGCGGAAGTACCATTACAGGACTTGCCTTTACCCTTTCTTTTCGAGGAGGTCGCCCACTGCTCATCTCTAATGAGATCCGGATGAACCCAGAGGATTTCGCCGTTCGGGGCTGTGTGTGGCACAAGTCCCTTTTGGCACTGTCCATGTAGGTCATGATTCACCATCTTCATTCCCACTTTGGTGACGCGTTTCGGCTCGAACCATGTTGTAGGCACCGATCCAAAGCTGATTGACACTGCATTTGCTCCCACATTCTTGGCAGGCTTCGGGGTTATGACGCCCACATCAATTAATGCCTGGATCTTATCCTTGAGGTGGAAGCATGATTTGGTAGGGTGGTGGACCGCTCTATGGTATGCGCAATACTTCGGATCCGTCACTTTGCTAGCCCCCTCTTGATCCACGATCGCCGGCAGTTGGATTTTGTTGTTCTCCAACAAGTACTTGAAGATGTCGGGCACCTCGTCATCTTTAAAGGAGTACACCTTAGGAAATCTTGGCTCCGCTCTTTGCTTCTGAGACCGTTGTTGCCATTGCGGCTGCGATTGTTGTGGCGCTCTTTGCTGTTGCTGTTGCTGAGGTTGCAATTGGAAAGTTTGATTAGCATCAACTGCATTAGCATGTGCCTTACCTTTCCCCCTTGGGTTGAAATTCTGTGCTGGAGCATTTGTCGCCTGTTGGCCTCTCTCCGCCTTCTTTCTCCTAAGGAATCGCTCAGCCTGCTCCCCTCGGACCTTCAGATCCTTCCACGTTTTGGACGGTGCTGTCCCCATTGCTTACAATACGTCCAAGGACAGATTATTATGGCAGGTCTGAAGAATGAATTCCTCGGTGATCGGGTCCCGGCAGTTCATCGCCTTGTTCCGGAACCTTTTGACGAAGGTGTCGACTAACTCCCCGTCCTTCTGCTTCTCATCGAGCAATGATCCGATAGATATCTCGGTGTCGTCGTCGAAGAAATTGGTGAGGAACATGGTCTCCATATCGTCCCAGCTGTTCACGCTACCTAGCTTGAGGCGGCGATACCAATCGAAGGTGGCTCCGCGAAGAGTACCGACGAATGACCGCACCATCAGAGGCTCATTGCAGGAGATTACCCCCAGGTGTGATTTGAAATAAATAACATGCTGAGTGGGTGAACCCTTCCCATCAAACGGCGTGAAGTTGATTAAGTTAAACTTTGCCGGATATGAGATTGATTCCCATTCTCTTGGATATGGACAAGGAATGCCTGTTTTCTTCACCTCTTGAGCAGAAATCAACGTATTGATCTTGTTCTCGAGGTTTTTGATCTTCAGACTTTCGCCTGTGTTTTCGTTAGCACGATTCTGAGGCGGAAGTGTGGCATTACGACTAGCATCCTCATTACCACCCCCTGCATTGACGGAAGGATTATTGGCATTGTGAGCTTCATCCGCATTCGTATCCTCCTCTTCTTGATGAACCTGGTTACGCCTGTGTCGATGTCTCTTTGCTGGTCATGTTGGCGGTGACCCTCGGAAATTCTCCGTCTTCAACCACCGTTCTTCTTTGCCGGAAACGCCTATGCCTTGGTTTTGGCGCTTCGGTACTAAGCCTTTCGAACACTGAAATTCTCTCGGGGACTGCCTTAATGCAGTTGCACTCAGACAGTACCGCCCGAATGAGCTTTGAACAAGGGCACTGAGTTTCTAGCCTTCGAGGACTTCTCTTTCTGGCTTTGCTCGTACCCCCAGCACGATAGTACAGCTCTTCCGTTTGAAAGTCGGAGCAACCTATCATGTGTTGGAACGATTTCTCAGGTATAACGTAATCATCATCAGACGATAACGTTTCCTTCTGAGAGTAAATTACCTTCTTTGGACTTTCGAGAGTCACGCGCCTCGAAACGTGCCTTTGTGGGCGTGAATTCTCAACGGGCTCCTGAACTTCGATGCGCAAAGTAGTGCACTTAGGTGCCACAATTTCTTTGTCATGTTGAGGGTTGCGGCGACCCCCATCATGTTGATTCGTTCGGGGCTTCTTCATCGGGCCCAAACGTTCTTGGACTGGAGCTTTTCCTCTCTCATCGTGAATTGGACCAAGGCGCTCCAAAACTGGCATCTTCTTTCAGGATGATTCTGCATGATCTCCCGGAGAAGCTATTGGAATTATTGGCGACTTGGGTTGATTCGCCGGTGGTTGGACTTTTGTTGGAGGTTGCTTCGGCCTCCATACTTGGCGGGTTGGTAATGGCTTTTTGGCCACTCTTTCTTCCTCCAACTTTTTGGCCCTGATAGTGCGCGGCGTTTGCGGATGCGCTCTTCGAGTGTTGAACGGTTCCGTTTGACCCGGATCCATTCGTTCGTTGGCGGCTTGGAGGAGCTGCCATTCTTCAGTTGTTGAGGCTGTTTGCCTCCTATGTTCTTCAGATCCACGTTGTAGCAGATCCTGTCAACAGACTTCATGGCCTTTGCGAATTGTTTTGCAAGGCGTTGACGTTGCCTTTGGCGGGCTCTCTTCGAGAGAGTCACCACGCCCCCTGCGGCAGAAGGGTTGGCCAGAGCAGATCCGACCTGGTTGGGAATTAGAGGAATCTCACCCGATGTGACTTTGGCATCCAGCGGGGCGAGATCTTCGTTGGTGTTTTCCACGTCTTCATACCAACGAGTTTTTCTCCTGGAAGAGAACTTGGACTTCTTGGACTTGCGGGGGGAGGTTGATCCGGACGAGGACGACAAGTACTCCTCGAACTTCTGCTGGTCGAACTCGTATTCAACCTCCTCCATGACCGGGATCGAGATCCGCGGCTGCGACGCTCCGATCTCGGCAGCGAGATCGGCGGCTCCCACTGTGGTCGCCAGATTGTTCGCGGGAAAAATCGTTGCTTTCTTCACTGATTCCATTGCTATCTTGAATAATAGCTTTTTGAGTTACAAAGATCCGGTCTTTTTATAAGATCCGGTTATAATAAAAATCAAATAAAAGAAAATTAAAAATTACAACTTTTTCTCCTTGTTGTCGAACAAATCACGAGCTCCTGTTTTGCGGTCGCTCGCTTGCGTGGGTTGTTTGCCTGCGCCGGGGTTTATCCGTTGACCACCGCGAGATCTAGATCCGGTCGGATCTACGCAGTATAACGGGTATTATTTCGCCAAGGAAATAATAGCCGAGGGTACTATTTCGCTAAGGAAATAGTAGCCTTTAATTCTCGGGATCAAAGACCAAGCTTTGATCCGGAGTACGCCTGCGTAGATCTGAGATCCGGTCCTCTCGAACTCTTGCCTTATTTGGCGTTGACGATCGCCGAGCACCAGATCTGGAAGAACAAGTCCTCGAAGTCCCAAAGCTTGGATCTTTTTTTAGATCTGAGTCTTCAATCCAGCAGAGCTTCACCTCTCCAAATTTTCCAACCCTTGAACAAATGAACCACATCTCCTATTTATAGGCCACCTTCACTGTGCCCGCACACAGGTGGCCGACACACCGAGCCACCTCAAGGTGGCTCGGTTTCGGCCGAGCCCCCCCCTTGGTGTTGGGTTTCGTACTAGAGGTGGCTCGGTTTCGGCCGAGCCCCCCCCTTGGTGTTGGGTTTCGTCGTTTTGTCGTTGTATCCATTTTTCAGTTCTGTCCGTGATTCAGTTGTGTGGTTGATTTGTTCGGACTCGATTCGTTGACCTGATTTGGCAGTAAATCCGGTTCCTGATTTGGCAGTAAGTCCGTTTCTGAATTCGAGTCCGAAACTGATCTTGATTCGATCATGATTCGTCCGAGTCCGCTCTTGGTTGAATGACTCGTTGATTCCTCAACCCGTTAGCTTGATTCCGCACGCGAGTGGATTTATTCCGTTATTTGCGTGCGGTTCGTTAGCCTCGTAGCCTCGTTAATCCGTTTCGTTGCTTGTCACTTGGCTTCGGCGTTGTGGACTGACGCTCGTGTTTGGATACGTCGCCTGATGGTTCGTCGGTTTGTGCCGAGCTGTGTTAGGGGACCTATAAGCAATTTTATACGCCTACAGGAGGAAGGGTCCAGATCTGTAGATCCGGGCTCGTTGGAGGCCGGAGGGGCTTTGCAAGGCGAGATTTCAACGGCAACACGGGCCTTGATCTTCCTGCGCTTGCGAGGGGCAGAGGATCTGGAGGAGGAGGACGACAGATACTCCTCGAATTTCAGTTGGTCGAATTCGTACTCGACCTCTTCGTCAACCGGGATCCGGATCCGTTGTTACGACACGACAGCTTCAGTAACGAAGCTGTTGGCTCCCACTGTAGTCGCCAGCTTGTTTGTGTCAAAAATCGTTGTTTTCATTGTGATTGAATCTATTACAACTTTAATCGTTTACAATAAACTCAAATAAAAAGTTGATCTTTTTATAAGATCTCCTTATACAATGAAAATACAAAAGATACGACTCTTGTCAAACAGTGCAACGGACGTTTATCACCCGCTGCTTGCGTGGGAGCTTTGCCTGTGCCGGGGACGTTAATATCCGTGGATCACCACGGATCAGATCTGGTTGACAGATAAATGATCAAAGCTCTCACTTCACGAAGGAAGTAATCGCTGTAGCGATGATCTCGACCAAGCGATATCATGGCTCTTCTCGAGATTTAAGACTAAGCTTAAATCCGGAGGAATAGGGGACGGGTCTCGGATCTCTCGAACTCGACTCTTTAGGCACAGGAGATCGCCAAGATCTGCGAACCCTTGCTGTAAATTTGTGCTTCCACTCTCCAATTCGGCAGCGTTTCGCCCTCTTCATGTCCAGCCCAGAAATAAGCCATTAGGCCTATATTTATAGGCTTCGGTTGGGGGGTTTTTGGATAAGAACGATGGATTCCGTCTTATCTTCAGTTGACAATCGTGTAACTATGTTCAGAGATGATATCCAATCAGTTAGGACACTCAGGAACCGAAGAAATCTTATGAAAACCCGTCGAAACTAAAAAATTACGTTTTAGGATTGAATCTGGCCGAACCGCCGTTTGATGGCTCGGCCTGGCCCGAGCCACCAATTGGTGGCTCGGCCTTGGCCGAGTCAGTTCGTACCACCTCAAGTATTTTTACTCTAACTCTCTCGTCCGATCTTGGAATGAGGTGATTCAAGATGCGTTGGAAATCTGTTGAAGAGACCTATAACTTGTATGTTTTGAGTTTCTTCAGAATAAAATCAAATCATTGTCGAAATATCACTTCTTTGTGCGAGCCACTAATTGGTGGCTCGGTCTTGGCCGAGCCAGTTCGTACCATCTTGGGTATTTTAGCTATAACTCTCTCATACGATCTCGGAATGAGATGATTAAAGATGCGTTGGAAAGCTGGAGAAGATACCTACAACTTTTATCTTTTAAGTTTCTTTAGAATTAAATCGCATCATGGTCGAAATATCACTTTTCTGTGCGAGACACCAATTGGTGGCTCGGCCTTGGCCGAGCCAGTTCGTACCACCTCGGGTATTTTAGCTCTAACTCTCTTATCCGATCTCGGAATAAGTTGATTCAAGATGCGTTGGAAAGATGATGAAGATATCTACAACTTTTATCTTTTGAGTTTATTCATAATAAAACTGAATCATGGTCAAAATATTACTTCTTTGTGCGAGCCACCAAATGGTGGCTCACAGCCTTGCGAGCCAGTTCGTACCATCTCAGGTATTTTGGCTCTAACTCTCTCGTCCGATCTCGGAATGAGGTGATTCAAGATGCGTTGGAAATATGAAAAAAATACCTACAACTTCCAATAGATGAGCCACTAAATGGTGGTTCAGCCTGGTCCGAGCCACCAATTGATGGCTCGGCCTTGGCCGAGCCAGTTCGTACCACCTCGGCTATTTTGGCTCTAACTCTCTCGTACGATCTCGGAATGAGGTGATTCAAGATACGTTAGAAAGCTGGAGAAGAGATCTATAACTTTTTATGGCCGAGCCATACATGGTGTGTGTGAGTCACACATGGTGTTTCGCCCTCTTTTGGGCGAAACACAACTACTAGTTGAGTTGTTTTGTTATTTCGTGTGTCACGTTGACTCGTACGCTTCACCGATTCACATCATATATTTCGTTAAGTTGGAGGTGGCCGGTGAACATGGCGGCCATTTGGTTTGTCATTTTGGTGGCTGATTAGCATGTGGGCCACTTGGTGGTGGCCGGTGAGCACGCGGGCCACCTGGTGTTGGCTGTTCTGGTGGTTCGTCGCCATGTCATCAACGTTTCGTCGATTCGCTTCATGCGCTTGTCGGTGTCAGATGATCCTCTTTGACTCGGATAATCCCCTTCGACTTGGATAATGGCGTTCTTCACCTTCTCTTTGTCTCGAGCTGTGTGCGGACACCTATAGGTATTTTTAGACGCCTACAGTATCGATGAGATGATATCTACTACTTTCAGAGAGGCTGATCAGAGTTCAGAGGCTGATTCGTGGCAGGTAGCTATACGGGAGGAGATGGAGTCTCTTCATAAGAACGATACATGAGAGATTATTGAGCTTCCAAAGGGGCGGAAGGCGATTGGTTGCAATTGGGTATACACGAAGAAGAAGGGCATTGAGGGCACTCCATTGAGGTTCAAAGGTAGGTTGGTTGCGAAGGGCTATGCACAGGAGGAAAGTATTGATTATAAAGAGGTTTTCTCTCCGGTGGTGAAGCATTCTTCGATTCGGATTTTGCTAGCTTTGGTGGCACGGTATGGATTAGAGTTAGATTAGTTGGATGTGAAGATGACATTTCTTCATGGTGATCTTGATGAAGAAATATATATGACTCAGCCATTAGGATTCCGAGCTGTAGGGAATGATAAGTTGGTTTGTAGGTTAAAGAAATCGCTATACAGTTTGAAGCAGTCTCCTCGACAATGGTATAGGCGGTTTGATGGTTTTATGATTGGTCATTCGTACACTCGGAGCCAGTTTAATCCTTGCGTATATTTTCGCAAGTTAAAAGGAAGTACGTACATCTATTTGTTACTTTATGTTGATGACATGTTGGTTACCTCTATTTCCAGATCTGCTATAGATGAGTTGAAGGCACAGCTTTCAAAGGAGTTTGAGATGAAAGATTTGGGTGAGGCGAAGCGTATTTTAGGGATGGAGTTCAGCAGAAACAAGAAGAAGGGTAAATTTTGTTTGACACTGGTGGCTTATTTGAAGAAGGTTCTACAGCGATTCCATATTAGCATGGATACGAAACCAGTTAGTGTACTATTGGGAGTCCATTTGAAGCTTTCAGTTGGTCTTTCATCAAAGTCAGTTGAAGATCGAGAGTTGATGTCGAAGACTCTGTATGCTAGCGCGGTTGGGAGCTTGATGTACGCGATGGTATGTACGAGGCCGGATTTGTCACAGGCGGTGAGCATGGTTTCGAGATACATGCACGATCCAGGAGTGTATCATTGGGACGCCGTGAGATGGATTTTGAGGTACATTAGAGGTACGCTCAATGTTGGTTTGGTTTATGAGCGGGACACTATAGGTGGGCAGCTATGCATTGGTTTTGTTGATTCGGATTGTGCCGGGGATTTGGATAAGCGGCGGTCTACGACGGGGTATGTGTTCACTTTGACCCGTGTGTTGGTGTGTTGGAAATGCACATTACAGTCTATGGTAGCTTTGTCTATGATGGAGGTAGAGTATATGGCGATTACAGAGGCTGTGAAGGAGGCTATTTGGCTTCGAGGACTTTTGGAGGAACTTGGTATATCGTAGCGGTCCGTCACCATTCATTGTGATAGCATGAGCGCTATCTATTTGGTGAAGAATCAAGTTTTTCATGCGAGGACGAAGTACATTGATGTGCGTTATCATTTCATTTGAGATGTTCTTGAAGATGACAATGTGGAGATTGTGAAAGTCCATACAAAGGATAATCCGACGGATATGCTCACTAAGGTGGTTCCGAGTAATAAGTTTGTTCATTGTAGGAACTTGTTGCATATTCGTAATTGTTGAGGCCGTTGGCGGCCATTTGGATGAACTACGGGTGGCTTGATCCCTTGGGAAAGGGGGTACATAGGCAACCATGTTGGTGCAGCCGTGTTTGGAGAGACGACGTATTTGTGCTCTTTATTTGGTGCCGGCTCAGTTTTGACAAAATTTTGCCGAGGTGGAGAATTTTGGAGAAAACAAAAAAAAATCAGTTTTTCTGTCATAAGTCGGCTCATGCACAGGCATAAGTCGACTTATGGTAAGTCGACTTGTGTCTGTGCACGAGTCGACTTACGTTCTGCTCTGGAATTGTGATTTTTCGCTTTGTCAAGTCGACTTGTGAAGCCTGTTAAGTCGACTTACGAACTGTTCTCCAGTTGCTATTTTTCTCTCTGCCAAGTCGACTTATGGCACCTGTTAAGTCGACTTATGACGGGTTTTTGCACAGTTTGGTTTCCTATTTAGATTCTGTTTGGGTTTCTGTTTGGATATAAATAGGGACACGGTTTTTTAGGGTTTAACAACAGAGATTTGAGAGATTCAGAGAGACAATTGAGTATTGTGAGAGGGAGATATTGTGAGCAAGTTGAGAGCTTTAGTTGATGGTTAGTTTGAGTAATTTTGTGTGATTGTAACCCTTTTGTACTCTTCTTGATTTAGTGGAATCTTCCCATCATCTCCCTATGGACATAGGCAAATTGTCGAACCACGTATATCTCTGTGTTTGGTTGGATTTGTCGTACTTGAATTGGATTGTGCTCATGTGTGGTTTATCTTCTTCCCGTGATCTCAGACTCGTTGTGTGTGCACGTGCACGCTTCCGCATAGGCGCGCGACAATATTAATATAGAATAAGATATATTTGGTAATTATTTTTTTCATAATTGAAGATTCAGTATTCCCGATTTTGAGTTTTTGATAAGATATGTTCTATAATATATTTTGTAATTAAGATTTTTCATGATTAAAGGTTGTGTAAGATATTAGTTAATTAAGATTAAGATTAATGATGGATGGTTTAGATTAGGTACAGGTGGTAAAAAATTTTAAGAAGAGAACTGACGTGACAAGTTCTGAGAGGGGTTATTGAAAAGGTTTTGCTTTAGAATACACATATAGAAACAAATTATGTAGAGAAATATTATGAATTAGAATAACAAATCAAATAACTTTCAAATTATCTAAGTATGTCTAGTGGGTTAGCATGTCTATTAATTCAAATGATACACCAACCATCTAAGTAATCCAATTCTTATTTTACTCTCCAAATTATTATAATTATTATTTTACTTTTTTAATTGCAGTTATCCATCAATTTTGTTAGACCCTAGAGGGGGGGTGATTAGGGTCTTATGCTAATCTAATCCGATTTTATGCCAATTAAAATTAAGTAACAAGTTATCCTAGCAAGTATGAAATACAACAAGATATATGAGCTAGGATAAACAATATGAACAATGAGATATATCCTATATGATAAAAATATATGCAAGGATATATAAACTAACACAAGGGTAAACAATATGAACTAGATAGTGGATCATATATACACCTCACAGTATCGGTTTTCAACGCTCACCGATCAACGTCACTCCTCACAATCGGTTTTCTAGTTCACCGAAAACTTTCACACCACACTCGGTTTCTAGCTCACCGAAAACCTAACAATCTCACAATGTAACAAATATAAATTGTTCTCTAATATGGATGAGAACACAATAAAAGCTCACACTCAATGCTACAACTCTCACAACCCTAATATATTATGAATGCAAATACAATAAGCTCAAAGTGGGTGTGTGTAACAATGAGTGAAATCAAATCTAAACTCAATATAAAACTAGCTTTAATAGAAATGATAATTGACAAATAATAAATGAAAGCTAGAGTAGAGTTTAGAAAACTTCTCAATGGAAGACAAGATGGAGAGATGGTGATTGGAGCCCAAACAAGAAGATGATCTCCTCCACTTGTGAAAACTTCTTCACAAACAAAACAAACCCTTAAACACACTTAAACCCTTATTTAAAACTTGTTTAAAAACTTCTTGGCTTCCTTGAAAGAGAGCAGCAATAGGGTATTTATACCCACTCTAAATCTCAGTCAAAACCCCTAACAAAAGACAAAAACAGCCCCAGCAAACAGCTCAGGAAATAGCCGTTGAAAAAGCAACGGATCTATTGTCGGTCGACCGGCGGAAATATCGGTCGACCGATGGAGCTCTCGGAAAATATCATCATTTTACAAACTAGTCCAAAACATGAAAATATGAGATACTTGAATTTTGATGTTTTGACATAAACCAACTTTTGAAACTTTGTGAAATGTTTTTATAGACTTAGTGAAACATGTATAAACTGATATTCAATTCTACAAACTAAGAATATAATATTTTCACAAAATTGCATATTCTATGCAATGTTTTCAAAACCGCAATAGTAAATATGAAATATGTGATTTCATATTATAAACATAAAAACTCAAAAACTATGTATGTATATATATAACTATATATATGCATAGAAACCAAAACTTATGTATATATATATAACTATATATATACAAAGAAACCAATAAGTGTGTGTGTATAGATATTGAGCTTAGAGTAAATAACACACATAATATAAAATCTAAAACTATATTACCCAAGCAATCTTGATCTTTAATTAAGCTTGACTTGGTACACTTTGCGGATGAAGCTTGAACTTGATCTTTAACTTGAATTGTACGTTAGTTCACTCCACAATTCCGCCAACCTCCATTTGATATGATCGTTATGGCAATCCATCCATCCTCCAACTACGTTGTTTGTCTACAATACATAAGAATGTACAAACACTAGACAAACAACATTAGTAGTAAATTGTTTGTAAATCATCATCAAAATAAGAAGGCCAACAAATTTATCTCGTGATGTATCATTTATGGAATAAAATTGGAATGTTAACTTGAAATAGCTCACTTTTCATAGATAAGTGAACTATCTAGTTAAGTTAATTAGACATAAAAATAATTAATATAATATTTTAGAATAATGTTATAGTATTATCAATATAATTATTCTTTCATGTCCAAACCTTTATTAATATCAATTTAAAATTATCGGGATTAACAGCATTTAAATTTATTAACTTAAATAAGCAAGTTTAGTCATATCTAGAAAAAAAATTATTTTAAAGAATATTTTAATTTTGCCAATTCAAATATAAGATAAATTAAATTCGAGAGAAGATTATAATGTACAAATTGAAATAATATAATGTACAAATTGAAATAGCAATTACAATGAATTTGGAGAGTAATTATAAAAGGGAACAATGCTTTAAACTTCATATAGATTGCAACCATGCGTTTCCTCCCAAAAATTAACTAGAAAAGGACTAAAAGGATTCCCCAAAGTTTGCGATGTATTGGATCTAAATCCTAAATGGAAGGGGCCGTGTACCATTTTGAATTTATGGTATGTGGTTTTAACATTGAATATGTTTGCAAGAGATTATTTCCATGACTTAAACTCTTAATTGGAAATTAAGCTAAGGAGTTTCATTCTTAAAATGGAAGACAAAAAGTTTAAGAACATATCATAAGCATATGGAAATAGATCCTTAACAACTTCGCTCCTAAAATGAGAAACAGAATCGTTCAGTGAGATCAAAAGAACTTCATCCTACTACATCTGCAGAGAAATAGGGGTCA
>NC_033800.1:114622726-114651337 GCF_001876935.1 Asparagus officinalis
TCAAAAGTTTTTTAAAACAATAATTCATCTATCAATTATTTCTCTTGGCCATGCCGTACCGCATGCATATCTAGCACCAAAGAATATCAATGCTTTGCTATATAATAAAGTGATTAACATCTCAATTTGATTACGAGCATAATGCTTGGTTCGATTTCATAAGAATATATATTTACCTACTTAATTAGCAGATTGTCAATATACACACCTCCTTGCCAACCATTCAACTTAGCTCTGCATATTAATACTTCCATCAAAATTTTGTTCGTCGGTAAACCTACTTACACTGTACATGGAATCGGATATCTTGAGGATTATAGGATCTTACTTTCTTATTATAGTTGCTTCCCATTCTTAATAATATTTGATTTATTGTGTTCTAAAGTTACGATAAGAGGATGTCTCAACAAGGAATACCTCATTGGGATCCGCAGCAGGTATGGTTGGACGAGTCTGCTCCTTGCTCAATGGTCCCATGTTTGTGTCCATGTTGGGTTTGTATTAGAAAATAAGACCTACAAGTTCGAAATCCTAGGTTTTTATCAAGTGCGTGGTCTGTTTGGTATTTTTGATACCATGGATTTGGGGTTGACAGTTAGAAACTTAGAATAGATGAATTATATGTGATCCCCTAAAATTATGTTAATTTCAGGTGGATTTATTATTTTAATCACATATCCCTAACAAAATTCATGTCAAACCAAACAAAATTTGATCACATTTTAAACACAATTCAAATCATCTTTAATATTTACTATAAACAAACAACATTTTGGATATGGGATGTTAAAATACATCACATGAATCAAGATGCAATGGACGAACCAAACATCTGCCGGCCTTTTTTTGGATGTGCAGCGGGCTCCAATTCCAGAAGTTTTATTGAAAGGCTTAAATCCTAGAAACACGGGATTGGGTCATAGTTGCAGCCTAATTATGAGTAATGATGTTTTACTGGCCCAGCTCCCGCTCGGACCCTCCTTTGTCCTCACACGCCTCCTTTTATAACCAATTAATAAAAAGGAGGAGAAACGTAAACCTCATCCTCGTCCTTGGAGGGCTCCGAACCAATTATGCATAAAACATTGCACACGATTGTCATACAGGGGAAGATCTACATGCAGTCCAGGGGGGCCACGGCCCCCCCAAAATTTGGGGGGAAAAATTAAGGTGTTTTATTGGGTGGGTGGGGGGGGGGATTAGGGTGCTCTATTCCTAATTTGGGGGAAAAAAAATTAGTTTGTGAATATTAATTATTTGAGGGGTTTTATGTATATATTAATAGTAAATACATTACCATGAGTAGCAACAAGATTAATAAAGGGGGTTTCATTGAAATTGGAAATTTATGGAGAGGTATTTAGCGAATGGTTATTCTTAAGGGGGTTTATTAATAAATGGGGTTATTCTTAAGGGATTAATAAAGGGGGTTTCATTGAAATAGGAAAAGATAATGTATCTTCACTCCATCGTAATGCTGAAAAGATATGTGAGGATTTGATGAACCAACCGCAGCATATATCAAGGCGATTCGACAACTTCAATGCTGAACAAGTTGCAACAAATCGTCTTCGGTTAATAGCTCACATACTTGTGGTGCGATTGCTTGCACTCCAAGGGAATCCATTTAGAGGCCACGATGAGAAATCTAGTTCGTCCAATCGTGGCAATTTTCTTGAATTTTTGGATGTGTTGGCCATAGAGAATGACGAACTTTCAAAGGCAATTGCGAAAGCTCCCAAAAATGCCAAATATACAAGTCATGATATTCAAAAACAAATACTTCATGTGTTTTCAGTGAGATTGAAAAATACAATTCGTGAAGAAATTGGAGTTGCCAAGAATTGCATTATTGTTGATGAAGCCCGTGATGAGTCAAAAAAAGAGCAAATGTCTATTGTGTTGCGGTTTGTGGACACTAATGGATTCATTCAAGAACGTTTTTTTGGGCTTGTTCATGTTTCCAATACTGCAGCTTTGACTTTAAAGAACGCCATATATTCTGCTTTGGCTCATTACAATTTGGATGTTCAAAATATTAGAGGTCAAGGTTACGATGGGGCCAATAATATGAGGGGTGAATTCAATGGATTGCAAGCTTTGATTATGAAAGATTGTAAGACTGCTTACTATGTTCATTGCTTTGCTCATCGGCTACAGTTGGCTCTTGTTGCGGCAACAAAAAATCTGACTCTCATTCATATGTTTTTTGATAATAAATTAATTTCTATAGTTAATATGGTTGGTGCTTCTTGCAAGCGTAATGATGAATTGAAGAAAGCTCACGCGGATGACATTGCCCATTTGATTTCTATTAATGAGCTCGAGACAGGGCCTGGACTTAATCAGATCGGCACTTTACAACAAGCTGCTGATACGCGTTGGAGTTCTCATTTCAGATCATTATCAAGTTTGATCAGGATGTTCAGTGCAGCATGTACGACGTTGCTCAAAGTTATGGAGGATGGGCTTCCTTCCCAACAAGCCGATGCAATATCTGTTTATGATGAAATGACTTCGTTCGATTTTGTATTTATCTTACATCTAATGAGTGAGATTATGGGGATCACATATTTTCTTTGTCAGACTTTACAAAGGAAGTCTCAAGACATTTCGAATGCAATGGATCTTGTGTCATCTACAAAGATTACTACAAGAGTTAAGGGATGACAAGTGGGATAATTTGCTTGAAAAAGTGAAGTCTTTTTATGTGGCTAGTAACATTAATTTCCTGATTTTAGTGCTCAATATGTTGATAGACGACGTCGAGCTCGTGGTCATCAAGACATCACCATTGGGCATCATTATCGAGTAGACTTTTTTATGCCGCGATCGATTCACAAATGCAAGAAATTAATGTGCGTTTTAGTGAAGATGCGATAGAATTGCTCATGCTTAGTTCTGCCTTAAATCCTCAAAATGCATCTGAGGCTTTGAGAATACAAGATATATGCAAATTGGTTGGCAAGTTTTATGCACAAGATTTTACAAGTGAAGAAAAAGAGAGTTTGAAGATGCAACTGAAACATTATGAGCATAATGTAGTCAAAGAGTCAGACTTCAAAACTCTTTCAACCATTTCTGAGTTGTGTCAATGGTTGGTAAAGGCTAATAAATCTGCTACATACGACCTCATTTTTAGAGTGATCGTACTTGTGCTTACTCTTCCAGTTTCTACTGCTACTGCAGAACGATCATTCTCAGCTATGAATATCGTCAAGACTAGGCTTTGAAGCAAAATGGAGGATGCTTTCCTCTCCGACGTATTAATGGTGTTTATTGAAAGAGAAATTGCTAAAAGTCTGAGCACTGATGCTATCATTGAAGACTTAGAAAATTTTAAGGAACAATTCCTTTTAGTTAGAGAAATTTTAGTTATAAAAAAATAGATGATGCTTATTTGACTATTTTCTATATAATATTTGTCTTCCTCTTTTGAAATATTTTGGAGATATTGATGTTGGCTATTCTACTCGTTTTATTTGGGTTGTGGTATATCTCTTGTGAATAAAAGTACATTAAGAAAATTTTTCATCTATCTTTTGTACGCGGCCCCCCCAGAACTAAAATCCTGGATCCGCCCCTGTTGTCATACGACCAATGTAACGTTCCAAGGGGAAAGAGGAAGAAGGGTGGGGTTTGGGGACACATTTGGCCACCATATAAAGCCCAACAGTGTAGCCAAATGAACTAGCTTGTTCACAAAAATAGCTTATTAACAATAACAAAGAATTCCAATTACAGCAAAACAAATTTTTTATTTTTTATTACAATCAACGAACGACGCTGTTTCCGGAATTATTGTCACGTCCTCTTTCAACCGAAGCACTAAAATGGGGACACAAAAACTTCATCTCATGTCATGGATGCCGAAGCACTAGGATTACATTCATCAGATAGGAGAACAAGGTGACAGATTCAAAAAATGAGCCAAATTGGCTTCAATAATGCTGACCGGAATTGAGGTAATAAGATTGGTGTTAAATTTCCAGAAACAATGTAACAACTAATCAGCCTTGTTTCTTCCTGACGCAGTAGCCGCACCAGAAGCAACACCACCAGTTGTTGGCCTGGGGAAAAAAATAGAAGGGTAAATTGACAAACCGAAACAATCCTAGAAGGGAAAACAGAGAACGAGATTAGTAGAGATAATTACAGGCCAACAAGAACTTTGAAAGCATCATAGATACCCCATTGTGCACCAGTTAGGGTACCAATCATAAGTATACGAAGCGTAAGACCCCGAGAGAAAAGACCCCACAACCCAAGTTTCATCACAGCCTGCATAGTATATGCACATAAATCATACCAATACTTATAACAGCAGAGCATATCAAAATCAAATCATAGGCATGAATTGGACATTATACTTACATCACTGACAGTTGCACCCTTAGAGTTGTTGAGGAAAGAGACAAGATTATCAGCTGGGTGAGAGACAACGGCACAGAACACTCCAGCTACATAACCACCGGCAAAGCTTACTGCTAGTTGAAGGGGTTTGCTGCACTTATCCTTCCGTGTGGGAAGGACATATTTATACAATGCATCAACAATGGTCTCAAAACATGCAAATTTCATCATTGTATCTGCAAAATTTCATATGGTTATTGGAGGACAGCGGATACTAAGTTTAACAAGAACAGTGTAACTGTATTTTTGGGTTCTGATCCTTCAACAGTGCATATTCTTCCTTTTCAGTATAAGAAATACGAATAAAAATAGGTCATAACACAGTTTTAGTTACAATGGTTAAAACAAATAGCAGTCTAAATCTGTAACTGACATGTTACATGAGATCTTCCTAGTGAACAAAAAATTGGAAAAAAGAGAAACCCGACATTCACATATTTGATCTAGACAAATCTATGGTGCCAGCCTTGATAAGCTAGTGTTGAGCCAAATTTTTTGAATTTTTTTCACTTCCCTCTTTACAGTATATATGCATGAGGTTAAAACATAGCATAGAAAGTACCACGATATCATATACAAATGGAGAAGGTACACAGCAAAGAAATAAATACACAAGTAGTATGATTCATTTGTGCAGTACTGTGACAAATGCTCAATCGATGTATGCATACAAGGGATATCTATGATCTATCACAATGTCATCCACCTCAGAGACCTTGCACTTCCAAGCAGGGGCGGATCTAGGATTTCAGTTTTGGAGGGGAGCCACGTACAAAAGATAGAAGAAAAATTTTCTTAATGCAATTTTATTCACAAGAGATACACCACAACCCAAACAAAATGAGTAGAATAGCCAACGTCAATATCTACAAAATATTTCAAAAGAGGAAGACAGAGACAAAAATTATGTAGAAAATATTCAAATAAGCATCATCTAATTTTTTATAACTAAAACTTCTCAAAATTATGTAGAAAAGAACAAAGTTGGATGCAGGAGGCCAGGGGCGGATCCCAAAATTTAGGGGGGGGTGTGGCCCTCCTGGACTGTATATAGATCCACCCCTGCTTCCAAGATGGTACCAACACCAGGTAAATTATAGTCAAAGGCTCTTAGGCAATGTTAAAGATTATAAATACAAGTCTGATGGATATCTTGCTTCCAGGTATTACAAATATTAGTCTCTTGATCGAGGGCAAGGTCGTATAGCCTATTTTAGTGGCCAATTTTTAGTGTGTGTTTTATTTCAGTGTTAGGATGTTTTATCTATAAGTCCAAATTTGTGTAGTTTATTTACTTTTAGGTCCAAATCCATACATGGTTTACAAATATTTTGAGTCCCTACATGATTTAGACATAATTTTTAGTCTTTTATATAATGGCGAAACAGTTTGATTTCAGTTTAGAGATTGAAGAATAATATTTTTATGAGTGAAAATTAGCATTAAAATGTAAGGGGTGATGTCAAAGTTGTGATTCCTAAACCCTAGTACGCTCTATAACTCAAGGAATTTAAGAAAGAGAGATGCACAAGAATGATCGTCACACACATTTAGTTAATATCAAAGAGAAGCCAGAGTCGCATGAGGATCGGCTCCTAGACATGACCATGCACGCTGTAGGAGTCGAGAAGTCATCTTGCCCATGCTGGGGTCTAGGACCAAATGAATGCTATGATGATAAGTACCATGGGAACGTCCACCAAGACAACAACATCAAAAGGAAGACTCGATAGCTCCATTGTTTGATGACATGACACTTATGTTTTTAATGATTAATTAGCAAACATAAAACAATATTTTGTGGAAAACAATATTTTTTGGTATTATATGACAAATAATCGTCAGAGCAATGTTTTAAATATCAGCTGATAAACTGATATTATCGACGATTTATCGATTTTGGAGGCCTTCCGCTATGATAAGTTCGATTGTAAACCGGTTATCATTTTTGGATGTTTATCGCCGATAATGTAGCAATAAAGTGAGTTATCGACCGATATTATCAATCCAAAAATCGGAATTATCAGCCTTTGATTTGAGTTTTTATTTTGGGCAATGAGCACATATTCAATGCACTTTAAACCCGACCCGAGTTTCTACCATTGGTTAGTGATCCTAAACATAATTATTTATATTTTAGTATGTTTATATTTTATTAAGTATGGTCAGATTACATTTTAGAATATTATATTATGTATATCACCATCCGGTAATGTCACTCCGATAAATACTACTTATCCCCGATATTTGCTATCCGATATGGATTTTGACCATCCGATAAATCCCCGATAACCGAGTCTTATTGGCTAAGATGAGCTATAGCGAAGTTTTATTAGACCACTATCAAATGTCAGTTAGCTAGGTTGAATTAGAAGACTACCAATCTGTGGTTTTAAGAAACTCGTACATGCATTAAGTAGGATGACTGCCACTTTGCAGGTGATGAGTGCAGAAGTGGTAGGATTTGATTGGTCTACAGTTTATACATGACTCCATACCTTTTGGAATTTAGTGAAATCTTCACCTCTTTAACTCAGGATAGACCCATTTTAATAGAGGGTTTCACCATTGTCTTGGATTCTTCTTTGCAGTTGGCCACTTGGGCATCCCGTCACTTCTTTAAGAGATCAGTTGACACGGAAAATGCATGCAGGAGTTAATTGAGACTTTGGTTGTCATAAGACTAGTCACGGTGGATGGTTTATTGGCCAAGTGTCAAAAGATTCGTATCTCATTACCCCCACGTCGTTTTGCAGAAGATAGAAAGCAGACCACATTGCAACACATATTTTGCCTATCCTTTTCCCAACCTGACAGGATATTGTATGAACTTTGTGCTTGTATTACCTCGCACAATCAGAAAAGCATGGTTCCAACTTAGTTGCAGCAAGGCTGCTTTTCGGCTTTGCGAAATGACACATTTCGTGCTCGACAACAAGATTGACAATGCTTCACATATTGTGTATCTATCATTTTGAGAGGTTTTATGCTTGCACAATAATCCAAAAGCTATTGTTTCAGAGAGTGTTACGTTCATGACTCACATCTGGAGGACACTCTGGAAAAAAAACCCAACATTTCACTTGGTTTACATACTACTTACTATTTGCAGGTTGGTGGATAGACTAAGATAGTAAATAGGAGTATTTAAGATTTACTACATTGTCTTGTAGGGAATCATATGCCCAACAGGAATTTAGTGGTACCTCTAGCCAAGTTTGAAACAGTTCAGTCAATAGATACTACTAATTGAGTCCTTTTGAGGCATATTGGTAGTAGACTTACCTCCTGTTTTGATAGGTTATAAGGCTGGTGGTCAATAAAATCATTTGTAGAAGATTTGCATGACCTGCATTCTAAAATCTGAGGCCGATTTATGTAAATTATGGATGTTATAAAGTTGTTTTAGATATACATAAAAAAGAATATGAGTATATGTTAGTGATCAGGTTATAATGAGGAGGGCGACCTGAAAGGTTCTCTCCAGAAATTTTGAAGATAAACATCTAACATGTCCTTATAAAGTTGTAAGAAAGTTTGGTTTTGACGCATATAAACTTGAGATCTTAAATTCAAATATTTAACCCATTTTTTAGCCTTATGTTTGTTGCAGCAACATTCCTAAATCCCTTACCATCATCATGTAGTACAGCAGAAAGTCCTTGTTCCACCATCTCCATTGGTACCACATGAACTGCACACAACTTATGAAATTGAGGACATTTTGGACAGTAAGGTCATCTCAACAGCATATGAAGGTTATCAACAATTCATGATATGTCGGCATAGACGTCAAATGGAGAAGGTTGCTCAGCTTGACCCTGACATGATGAAAACTTATTGCCACCATCATTTACCAAGAATGAAATCTTCCAAGCCGGGGACAATTGATCATGGTGCTATTTCCAATACTTAAAACTTATGCTAATGGTATATTTTGTTCAATGTTAGTATATTTTAGTTTATTTTTAGGCTCTTTATTTCTAGGTCTGGATTTAGGTATTTATCATGATTCAATTTGTGTCGACACTGCTTCAACAAAAACAATAACCATTAGAAAACCTGAAACTGTTACAGGGGGCTTTGACAAAAAAAGATAGAAAAAACATTCATAAGGATATATCTTCAAGCTAACACTCTACATGTAGAAGAACTAACTGAAGTTCATGCACTAAGCTTAACCTGAGCATAAGTTTTAGCTAAAGAAAAGCATGCATACATGACAAGCCAAAATTTAGATAATGTTAAGAAAATAGATTAGATCTTGTGGTAGCATGTAGATAAAATGTAGTGTATGACAAATTTATGAAAAAAATGGCTATAAATCCTAATACAGTGTATAATTAATTAAGCAGTTATCTTAAGGGATCTAATAAAGTTACTCACTTTGGATTAATCACAGAAAACACACTTCTAAACACATTGTGGTGGGTATATACACACATTGTATACTCATGCCTTTCTTTGTAAAAGTCCCCAAGTAAAGACCCCCTGTAGGGTTGAACAAGTATATTAAAGTTTAGTAAACAACTACAGGGCCTAGGTTTATGTTATTATAATGGAAATCTTTTCATGCTAATTTATTCGAATGAAAACTTCAGTTAGAGGAAAATAATCACTTAATTGATGCTCTTCTAGAAATCCTCTCTAAGGAGTATGCAGAAATTAATCTATTAGACAGAAATAGTATCATGAAATGATCTGCTTACAAGGAATCTGACGTCCCCAAAGTGGAACCAGCCCTTTGTACAACCTACAATATCAGCTCACAAAAACAGAGCAAACTATTGGTAACCAGGGAAAAAGAAACAATCAATTAACTTTAAAAGCAAAACATTCCGTGATGAGCCATACCCTAAAGCACCTTCAGAATTGATGATTCTTGGGAACCCATCGCTCAAACCCCTAGCAAACCCTGGTTGTGTCTGCACACGAACCTTAATTGCCTCCATAGGGCAAAGAGCAACATCGGCAATCACTTCAGCAGAAGCAGACCCCGCGAGGTAGATGAGGGTTTTATACTTGGATGAATATTCTTGCCCAGCAATGTCAGAGTAGAGCTTTTTGAAGAATTCATAAAACCCAAACTTGAAAGCACCCTGAGCACTATAGCCTAAAAGAGTTGGTACCCAGCCTCTAAAGAAACCTTTCAACCCTTGCTCTTTTAGCAAGACTCCAAACCCTGACAATATGCTCTTATATTTTGTTGGATCAATCTGTAGTTAAAAGATTAACTATGAAGATGCTTACATCTAAGGGTAATTGAACAAATATTTTCCTACACTTGTAAATTATAATCCTGCAAAAGAATATACCAGTCCAAGAGCCTAAAAAACATGTAAAATGGAAAGGGAGAAAATTAAGCACGTATGCTATGCAATTCTTTTAGTCATGTGAGCTAGTCCATTGTGGGAATCAGCCTTTATCATTCAGTGTGATATATGAATAGGCAATTCTATAACTTCAAATCTTGCAAAAATAATAATCCAAGCAACTCCAAATAGATTCTTAAGAAAAACACAAGAAACCCCGTCATCTGTACCTTGTCTTTTTTCAAGAAACCCCTTCATCAGAAAGTTCAATGAAAAAAAAAAAGCATCATCTATGACCGTTAATGAAGCCATTACTTTTATAATAGATTTTTTGTTCTTCAGTCATATGGACACGTATCTGCACTTGGGTGGATGTATGGATAGATGTTTCTACTTCAGAGTTCACAGTTTGCGCAAGTTGGAAGGAAGAAAAAACAGAGAAAAGAGTAGTTCTCCAATGAAGTAAAATCTAACCTTTGCATCACTAACATAGCACTCTGCATGCATCCGGACATCTGAAAAACCAAACTCCATTAGTAAACTAATGGTTTCACAGCTGATCATAGATAGGGTTCCTTGAAAAACAGAATATAGATGAACGGTGTTTCTGCTAAATTACCCTTTGTTAAAAATAATCTATAGCAAACCTCAGTAACATTCGGAGCAAACAGAGTTACTGAGACGAGTTCGGCGAAGGGCATATGAAGCATATTGCTTATCCCTCAACTGTGAAACACAACATAAGAATCTACAGTACATTCCCCATATTTTTCCATGTATGCATCCTATCATAAGCTTAATTTTATTTTTACAACATCTTGCTTTCATCTTCCATTTTGTTATGGATTGGAAACAAGGGTTTCATAGTAAAATAGCTTTCAGAAAAGAGAGAGTAATTTTCTCTCCAAATTTCAAGCGACCCCAATGTCATTTCCATGTTCCACCTACTCATATATTTAGGATTTCTAGTTAATGTAGAAAGAGCTATCTTTATAATTTATAATTCTGATTAATTTACTACACATACGCACGCACGCGCGCGCACACGCACACACACATACATATATGAGTGTCTATGTTACCTAGGTACTTCTAATCTGAAGGCGTACCCATACCCGGCACATACACATACTTGTACCCGTATCCAAACTCCTTGCATATATGCATACATTTATTCGGATAAGTACTCAATTATACAATACATGTTTTAATTTAAAACACTTGTCATGCATTTTTTGACATATATCCTATACTTCACATCCAATTCTTGAAACTCGTTGGACATAGTCAGGTTCCGAATTATGATTTTGAAAGGTCGTTTCAATGTCTAGATCAAAAACTAGTGATTTACCAATTCATAATCCGCATAATAAAAAGAAATATAAAAATGTTATAAGAATTTTGATTCTCATCATTGTTCTCATATAAATTATTAATTCCATTATATAATATATGTGTATATAAATATTTATATAGCCATGTCCCCGTACCCTACATTTACAAGTATATGTCATATCTTGTACCCATACATGTACCATGCAACATAGGTGAGTGTCTATTTATTCCTCCTGAATTTGGTGTGTGTGTGTGAACCTATGTGCTTGTGGAGGAAAATAGTGACCCTTGTTGATAATTTGTGAGGCTTTTCATAGAGATCCATCAAAGTTTAAACCTCGCCGTCAGTACCTATGTCATTATTCCTCCTGAATTTGGTGTGTGTGTGTGAACCTATGTGCTTGTGGAGGAAAATAGTGACCCTTGTTGATAATTTGTGAGGCTTTTCATAGAGATCCATCAAAGTTTAAACCTCGCCGTCAGTACCTATGTCATTATTCCTCCTGAATTTGGTGTGTGTGTGTGAACCTATGTGCTTGTGGAGGAAAATAGTGACCCTTGTTGATAATTTGTGAGGCTTTTCATAGAGATCCATCAAAGTTTAAACCTCGCCGTCAGTACCTATGTCATTATTCCTCCTGAATTTGGCCTGCGGCTAGCACTGAAGGATTTTAAGACTGTAAGCAAGGCAACTTTCCAATCTGGGGACTTTATAGAAACATTCAAAAAATAATGATGGATTTAAGAAGTATAAGTAATCATAAATATCAACATAGTTCCATGCTTCAGTGTCTGCTAAGTGCAAACACTATACAAAGCGTAACTGCACAAAAAAACTAAAAAAGTAAAAAAAAAAACAGCTCCATGGGCACAAAGCCTCTAGAACACTTGATATGGAGGCATGTTGAATTCAACAAAGATTCATTCATTCTCTACTTTGATTTTCCATCTCTTTGATATTCTTAGATCTTCTCGTTTTCTTCCTTTCCTGCCACTAAAATACAATTGCTCCTATTCTTCTTGAGATTAGGGAGATGATTTCATAATTCTTCTCAATGTTGTAGCTGTTTACTTCTTTCAAATCATTAATCTCCACATCCTGACATCGACTTAGATTTCATAATTTTTGAGAGAATAAGATATACCATGGCAATTTGGGTACTCATTTACATTTGATGTGAATTTAATATCGGAACAGCCTTTAATCTCTGCTATGACATGTGATATCTTTTCTTGTGCAGACACCTTTGAACTTTGGTTCAGTGGATGTTGATGTCTTTTGTCTTCCACTAATGGGCACAAACTTATCCAGTTACTTTCAGGAAGCAATCAGTGTTCTTAACCCATGATTTGCAAATTACTTTAAACTTGTATAAAATACTCAGCTTGTTACACCATTTTCTCTAATATATCGCTGCTTATATATATCATTACACACTGTTAACATCATTTACATTGTTATTGTATAGTGGCTGGCTATTGATAGCTGAAGTAAGAAGCTGGTTCGATCCAAACAATGGAGGTACTGATCCGGAGAAATTTATCATAGCCGTCAAGAATCTTGGCTTTAGTTTGGTTTCTAAGGTAAGCCTTCCCATCAACGTACTTCTTTATGCATTTTGGTTTCTTAAAAGGTATCCTTGAATGCCTTGAGAGCTATAAGTCCTGATTTTGTGCATCAGCTATGGTCTCTTATTGAATGCTCATACTTTCTATAATTTGCAGGACTTTACAAACAAAATGTTTGTTCTTCTTTACTTTAAGAAAAAGGTAAACAAATAAACGACTTCATGCCAATGCATCTTTCATTTTTGAATTTTTAAAATAAAACAAGTAATGTTGCATACGGGTTGCATGCATCCAAACATTTGTCTCCTGTTGATTAAATATTTGAGGGTTCAAGTCATAAGACAGCCTATGTTGCCCATGTTGCAGGAAGCGGCTTCAAAAGTGATTAACATTGAATGGCCAGAGTTGAAACCTTGTGTATATAGACGTTGATGAGCATGGGACTTTGGAAGGTGACATTTTTGTTTAGTGTATGATGACATCTAACATTTAGCATTGCAGTTGAGTTATAATGATGGCTTTATGGTGTTCAGAATCTTAGAGGCAATGTTGTACGTTAACCTCCAAAATCAATAATCTTCAACAAGATAATTAAAGCAAAAGTAGATTAATACAAAGGAACCAAATTATCAAGAACCCAAATCCTAGCACGTAATACAAAGGAACCAAATCATCAAGAACCCAAATTCTAGCACGTAATACAAAGGAATCATATAACGACATATCATCAATGCCCTAAAAAAACAAAGGATTCAAGAAATAGAACAATCAAGTGATGGAAAGTTGTCGTGCCAACAGTAAACATCTATCCGCTACAGTAATCACCAATTGCAGACTCACTAAATGTTGTTGTAGCAACACCGTAACACAGTGCGCCTACCACAAACTCACATATATATAACTCACCCCAGCGTTAATTTCACATCATCCCAGTGTCTCCAATTAAGAGTGAAAAAAGAGAGAGGGAGAGAGGGAGAGAGAAAGAGAGAAAATTAGAAAGAGTTTCTTCTTGAAAAGAAAGATTGTAACTCCTAAATTTTCGTCATAGTGGTTTATTCTATCATTACCCGTGATTTTTACCCTAAATTCGTTTAGGGAGGTTTCACGTAAATATGTGTTCATTTTATTACTTCTGCTCTACTTGTCGCTGAGACCATGCTCTATTGGGTCACAGGTTTGTCCCAACAAGTGGTATCAGAGTCTGGCTTAGGGTGCGTGAATTTGCTTATCGTATGTTCTGTGACTGTCACTAAAAATGGATCCTTCATATCAGAAAATAAGTTAGATTATCATTTACCCTTTGAAGGCACTGGGTACTATTCACGAGTATGACACTATTCACCAGTATAATTAGTATTCACGAGTACGGCTACTGTTCACAAATATGGTTATTATTTACATAAATAGTAGAAGTTACCGTTCGTGGTAGAAGCAATGGCGATGAAGTTCGAGATTGAAAAATTCAATGGGAGTAATTTTTCACTATGAAAATTAAAGATAAAAGCTATCTTGAGAAAAGATATTTTTCTAGGGGCCATCGGTGCAAGGTCGGAAGACATCACAGATGATAAAAATGGAATGAGATGGACGAAAATACTACTGTCAATCTCCATTTGGCATTAGCAGATGGGGTGCTGTCAAACATAGAAGAGAAGAAGACAACAAAGGAGATCTAAGACACTCTAACAAAGCTATATAAGGCTAAATCTCCGCACAATAAAATCTTCTTAAAAAGAAGACTTTACACTCTGAGGATGACAGAATCTACATCGATAACTGACCACATCAACACCCTAAATACACTGTTCTTCCAACTCATAACGTTGGGACATACAATCGGTGTGAATGAACATGCAAAACTTCTACTTCAGAGTCTAACTAACTCGTATGATCAGCTCATCATTAACCTAACCAATAACGTCCTTACAGACAATCTAGTCTTCAACAACGTTGCAATCACTATTCTGGAGGAAGAAAATCAACGCAAAAATAAGAAAGACAGACATGCAAGTTTGTAACAAGCAGAAGTTTTATCGGTGACGAGAGGAAGATCAATAGAACGTGGTTCCAGTCGAAGTCATACTCATGGTAGATCAAAATCAAAAAGTAAGAAAAATATCAAATACTACAACTATGGCAAAAGGGGAAACGTGAAATCAGAGTGTTGGCATAATAATAAGGGTGGTGATAAAAAGTCCTTAGAGTCATTAACATCTCAATGATGCGTTGTCAGCACATCAGACGATGGTGAAATTTTATACAATGGAGCAATCACTGTTAATGAAGGCAGAAAAAAGTTTGTTGATATCTGGCTTCTAGATTCAGCAGCTTCCTAGAATATGACATTCCAGAGAGAATGATTCTACAAATATAAACCTATCTCAGGAGGATCTATATTTATAGGCAATGATCATGCCTTGAAAAAATTTAGTATTGATACTGTCAAAATCAAAATGTTTGATGATACAATACGCACCATTCAAGATGTACGATATATGAAAGGCTTGAAGAAAAATCTATTGTCTTTAGAACAATTGGATGAGCTCTGATGCAAGACCCATATAGAAAATAGGATTATAAAAATTGTTAGAGGGACGTTTATTATGATAAAAGGAGAAAAGATAGCTGCAAATCTATATATACTCAAGGAAGAAATCATGCAGGAAGCTGATTCATGTGTGACATCAACTAGCCATGAAGAAGAACAAACTATGATGTGTCATCGTAAACTAGGCCACATGTTAGAACGAGACTTGAAGATTCTCTCCGATCAAAAGTTGTTGCTTGAACTTAAATCGGTAGCACTTTCTTTCTGTGAGCATTGTGTTACAAGTAAGTAGCATTGACTAAAGTTTAACACATCGAGTTCTAGAAGCAAGGCTATTCTTGTACTAGTTTATTCTGATGTGTAGCAAGCACCAATTACATCTATCGGAGGAGCAAAGTACTTTGTATCATTTATTGATGATTACTTCAGAAGATATTGTGTGTACCCTATCAAGAAGAAAGCAGATGTCTTCTCAGTTTTTAAAGCTTACAAAGCGCGAGTCGAGCTTGAATTTAAAAAGAAGATCAAGTGCTTAAGGTCAAATAATGGATGAGAATACACAGACGGTGAATTTCTTGCATTCTGCAAGCAAGAAGGCATCAAAAGATAATTCGGTACTGCATACACTCCTCAATGAAATGGAATAGCAGAGTGGATGGACAGAACTCTGTTGGAAAGAATAAGAGTAATGTTGATAACTACAAATCTAAATAAAGTTATTTGGGTGAAAACAATAAAAACCTCCTGTTATGTGATGAATCGATCTTCATCAACCGCAATACAGTTAAAAACATCGATGGAGATATGGATCGGCAAGCCAGCTAATTATTTTAACATCCATATATTTAAAAGTCCAGTGTACGTAATTCCAATGCCCAAGAAATTACAAAGCTAGATTTAAAATTCAGAAAATACATATTATTGGGGCATGCTGACGGATTAAAAGGGTATCGCTTGTGGGATCCCACTACCCATAAGATTTTCGGTAACAGAGATGTTATCTTTATAGAGAACCAACTACAAAGTAAAGAGAAATAAAGTTGTTCAAGGAAAAACTCAGAGACTATAGCTGTTCAGGTAGAAAATAATCAAAACAATACCAGAGCATGATGTATAAGAATCAGTCGAGTCCGAGGCTCCAAAAATTCAAAGGTCAACTAGTAAGAGAAGACCACTGACTTGACACTCGGAGTATATTATGAAGAGTAATGTTGCGTACTGTCTTCTAACAGAGGATGGAGAGTCATCAACTTTCTATGAAGCTATAAACAACACAAATGCATCTTTGTGGATGACAGCAACGAAGGAAGAAATTGAAGCTCTTCATAATTATAAGACTTGGGTACTTGTATCACTAACACAAGGAAGGTTGGCTATTAAAAATAAATGGGTCTACATCATCAAGCGAAATTGGAAATGATTAAGTGGAGTGATATCGTGCTAGATTGGTAATAAAAGGATATACTCAGAAAGAAGGTATTGACTTTAATAAAATATTTTCTCCTATTGTTTGACTTATAATAATCCAAATAATTATGGCTAGGAGCGCTATATTAAACTTACATCTAGAACAGCTAGATGTGAAAATAGCATTTCTTCATGGGAATCTTAAAAAAGAAATTTATATGCTCCAATCAAATGGTTTCAAAGAAAAAGAGTTAGTTTGCAGATTAAACAAATCTCTATACAGTCTAAAACAGACGCTAATGTGTTGGTACAAGAGATTTAATTCATTCATCATGAGCCTTGAATACAACAGACTTAATTCAAACTCTTGTGCATATTTCAAGAGGTTTGGTAAAAATAATTTTGTTATCTTTTTGTTGTATGTTGACGATATGTTAATTGCAGACCCTAACAAAGATCGTATTAGAAGAATTATTTGAAGAAAATATTACGACGCTTTAACATGCAAGATTGTAAGTCAATTTTTACCCCATTTCCTGTTAATTTTAAGTTATCCTCCAGTATGAGTCCTAGCAGTGAAGAAGAAAGGATGAAGATGTCTCGACTACCGTATGCATCAGCAGTGTGAAGTCTAATGTTCGCTATGATTTGTACAAGACCAGACATTGCACAAACAGAGTAAGTGGTTAGTCGATACACGGCGAATCCTAGTAAAAAGCATTAAAATGCTGTAAAGAGGATCCTAAGATACATTAAGGGAACCTTAAATATTGTATTATGTTATAGGGAATCAGATTTTATTATCAATAGATATGTTAATTCTGATTATGCAGGTGATTGTGATAATAGCAAATTCACCACAGGCTATATATTTGCACTTGCTGGCGGAGCTGTAAGCTGGGTTTTAAAATTACAGTCAGTTATGCTACATTAATAACATAAGCATAATATGTCGCAGCTACGCAAGCCAGTAAAGAGGCAATATGGTTGAAAATGATATTGGAGGAACTCGGACATGAATAAAAAAAGATTTCTCTATTTTATATCAACCAGAGTGCTTTACATTTGGTAAGAAATCCAACCTTTCATTCAAAGACAAAACGCATTCGAGTTTAGTACCACATCATTCGTGAGAAAGTAGAAGAAGAAATAGTAGATATGCAGAAAATTCATACAAAAAACAAACTAGTAGATTTTTTGACAAAAACAGTCAATATTGACAAATTTATTTTTAGTGTTGATCCTCTTATGATCTGTCGGAGACGTGAACAACATGAAGATGGCAAGACGGAAAGAATGGTGTGAAAAATCACCAATCGTAGACCCGTTAAATGTTACTGTAGTAATACTGTAGTAACAGCGCACACCTACTACAAACTCACCTATATATAGCTCTCTCCAGCGTTAAGTTCATATAATCCTAGTGTCTCCAATTAAGAGTAAAAAGAGAGAGAAAAAGTGAAAAATAGAGAGAGTTTCTCCTTGAAAAGAGAGAGAGTAACTCATAATTTTTTTCATAGTGGATTCTTCCATCATTACCTGTGGTTTTTACCCCAATTTCATTTAGGGAGTTTCTCACATAAATCTGAGTATTTATTTTATTATTTCGGCTCTACTATTCGCTAGGACATTGCTCTGTTGGGCCCCAGGTTTGTCCCAACATCAAGAACCCAAATCCCATCACCAAGTACAAAATCAACAATGATATATCCACCCAAATTCATCAATGCTCTTGGAAGGAAAAAAACAAAAGATTCAGTAAATGATCCGACCTGCATATTACACTTGACGAGATCGAGAGGAGTGACACCCGTGTGAGTGAGGCCACAGCTAGCGATCCCTCCCACTGTGCAAGCAGCGTAGTACAATGGCGAGTACAGCTCGATCTTCCCCTTCTCGCTCGTCGATTCCTTCAGAAACGAATCTCCACCATTTGAAGACCGAGGAGGAGGAGGAGGTTCGATTGGAGACCCAGGGCTTGGCCTGAGGAGCGATTCGAAGACGACGGATCTGGCGGGGGAGGAGGAGAAGAGGAAGCTCGAGAGGAGGAAATGGCGAGAGCTGTCATCGGTGAGATCCATGAGAGAGGTAGGGTTTAGGGTTCGGGGAGAATTTGGGGAGGGAGCTGAGAATAATTCTCGCGTACGTTCACGAGAATGATTCTCGCTGTCTCTCCCGTCCCGCGTACACGAGAATGATTTAGCACCGATCCTGGGCTGCTCTTCGACCTCCATGTAACAATATATCAATTCAGCGCTCGTAATCGCACTCGTAGAACAAAGAAGAAATATACTATTTTCAGCACTTAACTATTGTTAAATTTATTGTTGGGATAATGTAACTCGAAATTAAACTCAGCATAATTCTACTTTAAAATAGTATTTTTGATAAATTAAACAAATATTAAGAATTAAGTACAGCGTAGATTAAAATATAAGATGTATAAGTGTAAAGGAGGGGAGACTGTACTGTATATAAGTGCAATTAAGCCGTATTTTAAAGTCTAATATAAGGAATAGGTTATAAGCTTAAATATCACTGCTACCCTCATTTTCATTTGTTGCATTTATAGTAGGTAAGTGCAAAGTTAGTAAACTATGAGACATTTAAGAACTACGTAAAATATGTTTAGTCACGTGATTATTTAAACTATATATGCACAATATAGTTGTACTTAACTAACAATAAAATACCACTTCCAAACTCAAATTTGTAAATTCCGACAAAATAAAAAAGTGTAAGTCAAAATATCAAAACAGTACATACTACTCTAAAATTTCATAGCAAAAATGGTATTTAAGATTTCATTTTCTGCAAGATTCTGTAAGTCAAAATATTTAAACAAAACATACTACACTAAAATTTCATAGCAAAAATGGGATTTAAGATTTCATTTTCCACAATATTTCTCTTATTCTTATAAGTGCGTTCTACGAGACCAACACTCTAGTTATCATTTCGGCTAACTGCTTCATGACCTCTAGAAGTCCTTCCTTGTTTTTCCAATTCCTTTCTACATGTTAAACATTTTTATTCAGGACGCCCTTTTGTCTTTGAAATTGGAGGATAATGAACATGATCAACCATTTCGACAATACTAGCATCACATCCTTCTCCTTGCAAAATCAACCCTCCTAAATTTTACTAAGCTTCACTAAGCTTCACGATGCCAATGCAATGGAAAATATATAGAAGGAATTGTAAAGCAATCTCCGTGAAGAAAGACACCTGATATATGATGACAAAGATTAATCCCCAAACCTCAAAATGCACGAAACTAAAAGTAGCCACGTGATAATCCCAAATAACCATTGCTTTTGGCTACTTTCCTCCTTATAATATTGCACCACAAACTTATTAGTGAAATACTCAAACACCACATATTGAGTAGCCCTTGTGAACTCTTCCTGAAAATTCTTAAAGGAAATTGGTATTAAGGCATTATGTGCTTGCTCTTCTAATGGAAATGAAGTCCTTAAAGAAGATCGCATACATATAGCCAACATACTACCATGCGGTTGCTTTTGTTCAATATCTTCAATGGCAAGATCAACCTACAAACCACATACATTATGAAATAAATGTAATTAACACATAAACGGATAACAAAAGAAATTCTATAACCAAAAACATGATACATAATTAAACTTACTAATTAAATTAAGTGATGGAAATAAATGATGTAAATAAAAGTATGCGATGTATAATAGTTTATTTTCTTAATGAACTAATACATAAACTTACTTGCTTGATAAACTAGCTCAAACATTTAAGCAAATTTGTAATGCATTGATCCTTTCTAAATTTCCAATTGTTGTCATTTCACCAAAGAAATAACCACGAAGATAAGCCTGTTGGATATTTTGTTGGAGAAAAGACAATTTTGCTTTCATGAATAGTCCCAAATGGAATAGTGTTATGAATACAATTAAAACGTGCGTAATGGCTATACATTATGGGGAACGTTACGAAAATTTATGATAACCGTTACCGTATTAATTGTAGGAATTATAATGGCTTTCTCAACTGTATGTGTAAATTTTGATCTCCCGGAAACAGGGATCTCGTTTGTATTGATAAGAACAGCTTATTACAAACTAATAATCAAATGTTTACAACAGAAGCGGAGGGAATGCCCTCCTTGTTTAACGTGGGTTCCTAGGTAGCGATAGGACGCCTCGCTCGGTGCTCGTGCCGAGTCTGCTTCCCTTGGACGATCTGATCGAAGTTGCTGCCGGAGCTTTAGTTCTCAAATGAGGGAGCCTTTAGCAAAAGTCCAGGTTCAACCTTTGGGAGATTAGCCAGCAGAATATGCAACAGCCAATCCCCCCTCTTCATGCTGGCTGAAGATGGGTCTTAATAGGCAAGGGATGGCATGGGCCATCCCTTGATTCGTGGGATTTGACCACTAATAGAGGTGAGGGAACCAGCTGCCCTAGCTGTGGGATGTGACCACTTAGGGGGTCCTGTCAGCCGCCCTATTCTTGCTAGGTGAGGAGCGTCATGCTTTCTCCCTTGATTCGTGGGATTTGACCACTAATAGAGGTGAGGGAGCCAGCCGCCCTAGCTGTGGGATATGTGACCACTTAGGGGGTCCTGTCAGCCGCTCTATTCTTGCTAGGTGAGGAGCGCCATGCTTTCTCCCTTGATTCATGGGATTTGACCACTGATGTAACTATTCCCATACTCCAAGTGGGCAGTTGACAGTGAGCTGGCGAGTCTGATTTGACCACTGATGTAACTATTCCCATACTCCAAGTGGGCAGTTGACAGTGAGCTGGCGAGTCTGCACCTTGGGTCCGCAGGCGAGCTTAGGACTGTAGGCAGACTTGGGTCTACAGGCGAACTTGCAGGCGAGCTGGGTCTGCAGGCGAGCTTAGGACTACAGGCAGACTTGGGTCTGCAGACGAGCTTGCAGGCGAGCTGGGTCTGCAGGCGAGCTTGGGACTGCAGACAGACTTGGGTCTGCAGGCGAGCATGCAGGCGAGCTGGGTCTGCAGGCGAGCTTGTGATTGCAGGCAGACTTGGGTCTGCAGGCGAGCTTGCAGGCGAGCTCCCATACTCCAAGTGGGCAGTTGACAGTGAGCTGGCGAGTCTGCAGCTTGGGTCTGCAGGCGAGCTTGTGACTGTAGGCAGACTTGGGTCTGCAGGCGAGCTTGCAGGCGAGCTGGGTCTGCAGGCGAGCTTGTGACTGCAGGCAGACTTGGGTCTACAGGCGAGCTTGCAGGCGAACTAGGTCTGCAGGCGAGCTCAGGTGTGCAGGCAGACTTGGGTCTTGATCGTGCAGGCGAAATTCGAGCTGCAGGCGAGCTCCTGAGCATGGATCGAAGAATAGGCCGTAACTTTCAAACTGTAAGTCGGAATTGGACGAATTATATATGAAAATCGCCTATGTCGACGAGACGGAGCCATCCGAACCTAGCCAAAGGCTTTGGTTTGCTTTTTCCGTTTCGCCAAATTCCTTACGGTTTGGGAGGTATCTGCATTTTTCCCATTTTTTATCATTTTTCCCCTTTTTGCTATTTCAGGCGAGGTTTTAGCAGTTTTGTTCTGAACTTCTCTGATAAGGATTTAAAGGCAATTTTTATTGCCTACATCAACCTTATATATACACCCCTTATTCACTTTCGAAAAAGATATAGAAACAATTCTCTCTTTTCCCTCTTCTCTCCTCTGCATATTTTTTCCGTTCATATGTTGGTGTTATTTTTGGGCAACCGTTCTTCGTCTGAGCTGAAGCTCTGTTCTCTTGCCCGAGTACAGAGGCTGGCCGTTTTCGGAGGGTTTTACCGCTAGGGGAGAGAGGATCATCTGCACCAGGGCGATAGAAGGGTCCTCAATCTTCTAGGAGTGTTTACACGACTGCTCCCGATCAGGTCAGACTTTCTTATTATATTATTTCGGATTTATTGTACATGCTATAATTTTATTTGATATTTTTTTAACAATCTAGAAGATTGAACAATTATAGATGTTAATTATTAAATCTGAAAATAATTATAATTCATAATTATTTGTTACTTTAAATAAAAAAAACTAAGTAATTGTTAATGTTTACTAGTTACAGTTCACGCAGTGTTTTGTTACTGTTCATAAGTTATTGTTTACCCAAAAATGCAGTTATTGTTAATTACTGTTAATCTGTTACTGTTCATCAAAAAAAATCTGGAATTACTAGTCATCCGAAATAACTTTAAATCTGTAATTAATTGCTTTAATTATTATTAATTATTGCATTTATTTAATTGTTGTTAATTAAGTTGTAATTAATTACTGCTAATTAATTTTAACAGTTAATTACAATTGATTGTATCTTGTAATTGATTGTACTAGTATTCAGATCCGTGCAAAGCACGGTTCCTAAAAGATTTTCTGCAAATATTGAATATGTTACCAAAATAAAGTATTCTGCTTTAGATATGAAGTACAGTGAAGGAAGTGAACCGAATAATTAAAAAACAATTTGGTTATTATTCGTCTAGATATTCGATCAAGTTAGATTTGATAACTACTTCATTAACCAAATTTCTAAAGATTAAATAACTACTCAAAATTAAAACCGAATTAGCACAATAATGGTCAATTTTTTCAGTGCATAAATGTGTAAAAATTTTTATCTAAAATTCAAATTTGTAAAGTGAAATAAAGTTACCGTTTCATAACTGTGATGAACCGAGTTGACACTCCGATTCGATCCATCCATCATCATCTCTGACGTAATTAATCTTCAATCCCTAACCCACGAACAAACAAAACCATTAAAACTTAGCAACCAAATCTTCATTAAAAAAAGCAAAAAAGATTAACTAAATCAAATTTAAACATAAGGGTTGGTAACATGATCAGAATTAGACATTATTAAAATTAACTAAATCAAAATTAATCATTATAAATAGAAATTAGCATCTTCACCATGCTAAAAGAAGTAACTAGATTAACTAAATCAAAATTAATCATTATAAATAGAAATTAGCATCTTCACCATGCTAAAAGAAGTAACTAAATAATCCAAAAACCATCATTATAAATAGAAATTAGCATCTTCACCATGCTAAAAGAAGTAACTAAATAATCCAAAAACCAACAATTTGAGGTGCAAAAAATTAGAATTTAGATCAAATTCTTCACCATGATTTATATATCAATCAATTCCTCTAAAAAGTAGATCTTTTGTTGGACTAATTAAAAGATACAAAAAATTAAGGTATCGATCTCTAGATATCCTTCTTTACAGAAAGTGCAGCTAGCCAGAAAGCCCAAAAATCTACTTTTGTCTTCTTTGATTTAGTGTCAGTTCTTTTTTTAATGAATTTCCAAAAAATTTAGTGAAGTAAGGACTATGATCAGGAAGCAAAGCATGGTTACACCAATCGAAGCAATGTAATTATGTTGAAAAAAGATCCTCAGTGTTGTAAAAAAGGAAGCAAAACCATTTTCAGGAAGAGTTATTCAAAGAACCAATTAGCTAAAAGGAAAAAATAGTGCTCCTTCTATTTTAATTCATTAAAACAAATGATGCAAGATGGAATTGTTGGATAGGCTTTAGCTTTCTATTCGAGCTTGCTTTGTAATGCTCAATTGAGTTTCTGGTTTAATGATTGTTGGAATTAGGGGTGAAGCAGTTCTATTTGAGGGAATTATGAATTGTTCTTCATGTTGGCATTGTTTGCACTTTTGTGCTAGTTAACTCTCTTGATATTAACTCTCTTGATATAAAAGGAGATTGTCCTGGGTGAAGGACAATGAATTTTCCATGTGAAGAGGAGTATCTTCGACTCTACACAACCAAGATGATCAATTAAAGCCTACATCATAAGCATTGGAATCCTCAAGACTAATTAAGATGGAAACTGCCAGCCAATCTTGAGTATAGAGCAAATGCCAACTTGAACTTTGGTCAAACGATATGATGCAATCATAAGAGACTCACTCTATGAAGATTGTGATATGATTATGATATGATCTTTGATGAAGCCACTCAATTACATGATGATGTGTGTCATTACATTGTACAAAGGGCAAGATACATATGCTAATTTTTGTCAATCTTTTGAACTCGTAATCATGTTGTGCATGTTATATCCCGCATAGTATGGTCTTCTATGTATTAGTAACCATTATAATCATAACACTTGCTTCCCTTGTCTGCTTTGATATCTTAATGATATGCTTTCTCTACTAGTTGTTCTTTTTCATTATATTATCTACAACAATGACTCTTTAAAACAGAAGTTTTATATTGTAAATAAACTTTTATGAGAAACACATGTATTTTTTATTTTTCTGTTCTTAAATAATAAGTTTATACGAAAATGCAATGCTAGCAATAGTGTAGTAAATGAAGTATATAAGAACTTGCCAAATGTTGATGAAAAACCAATCAAAGCAAAATGCTAAAAATACTAAATATAATTGAGAAACATATTTATCGGTAGCTCGTAGCAAAAGATCAATAAGGGCCTATAATGAACCATAAATTAGAAAGCATTTGCCTTTTTGTGTCACATAAGATTCAATGAAGCTAAAGTTTATGTTTGGCTTCAAATGATTCCTCATTAGTCTCCATATTAAAAAACACGATTCAACTCCATATTAATGAAAATAAACCAAAATTCAACAAAAAAATTGTAAAAATAAAAATTACCTTACACTCGTCATCCCAAACTGGAACAATCTAATCCCATTAGCCCTCAAGAACTCCGAATTCGCCTCCGGGTACGGCTCCAGGCAAAGGCATCTTCACTAATCCACAATCAAACGAACAAAACCCATACACCAAAATCAATCAAAATCTCAACTTTCCCCCCCCCCCCCCCCCAAAAAAAAAAAAATCAACCATAAACAATAAAAACTTACAAAATTGAGCGAAGCCTCAAGCTTGCAAGAAGCTGAAGTTAGCAGTATCAAGAAACCCCGACCAAAATATCCTATCTCTAGCAGCTCCCCCCCATCTCTAGCAGCGGTAACCTCACCGCCCAAAGAAGAGTAGCAAGCTTTGTCAACGATCAATAACATAATTTTTTTTAGCAGCGGTAACCTCACCGCCCAAAGAAGAGTAGCAAGATTTGTCAACGATCAATAACATAAATTTAAGAAAAAATTCCGTCAAAAGCGCTACAAAAGGACAGCTTCTTAACCTACATAAACGGGTGAGAAAGAAAAAGGGGAATAGAACCTACCGGCGAACTTGTCCTGCAAAATCGAGGGCGGCACGATCTCCGAGGTCTAAGGACGGCGGAGGAAGCATTTGACGATGGAGACGTCGGAGGAGGAGATGGGGTATCGGCGACAAAAGAAGGGGTGGTTCTAGGGATTTGTTTGGCGGTCGGAGATATCAGCGATGGTGGGATCTGAGATTGATGATGAAGCGGTGGAGTTCTCCATTGTTTTTGGGTTTAGATTTGGTTGGGTTCGAAGAGAGAATGAAGATTGGGGGAAGTTTAGAGAGAGAGAGAGAGACATAAAGAGTAGTTTGGAGAATGTGGTAACGTGGGAAGTTTGGGAAATGGGCGTGGGAGAGAATTTCGGCTGAGTTGACAAATCCGTGTGATTGGTCCAACAGTGATTTACTGTTCATTAAGTTCTCCTTCAGTGTTCTCCTTTAGTTAAGAAGAAGTAGATTTAGTTGTTGTTTTCAAAAAAATATTATTACTTTTGGTGGAAAAAAAAAATTTCTGTCTCATTCTACTTCACATGGGAAGTACCTATTTGCATATCATAAAATGGTTGAATAACACTCGTGTTAATTTTCTAGAAGCAAGTCCGACCCGTCCACAGTTTGGGGACTGATGCGGGTACGAAACCCGAACCGGGTAATCATCTCGCGTCAAATGGGAAGAGTCCAATGCATTTTTCCTTTTCTTTCGGCTCTTGCAGCCAAACTAGAAACCCTAACGCTTCTCCTTCTTCTTCCTCTTCTCTGTTGATTCATTCAAGCTCCCGATCTAAGCAGCTTCCGCGGAAGCGGGATCGTCGTCTCCGATCCCGTTTTCTCGCCAAAATCTCATCGCGTCTTGACCCTCAGATCCGCGGTCTGGATTCGGAATTCAAATCCCAGTTCTGAAGGTTGGAATTCGAGATCTGACGTTTTCTGACCCCATAATTTTGGGTGGGAGTTCTTGATCCATTTCGTTGGGGTAATTATTATTTCATTGATTGGACGAGTAGACCTAAAGCTAATCCTGGTTTATGCTGGATTTTCGTACCAGGTATAGTTGAATTGAGAGCCTTATCTCTTCAATTTAATGAATTGGGTTTGGTAGAAACCCGAATCTTATAATTCCGAGGTATTATTTAAATCTCTTTTTCCTTTTGTTTTTTTGGCCAAAGCTTGGATTTTAAGCATTTGCGTGGATTTTATGTTTTTTTCCCGACCGTAATGGCTGTTTTTGTTAGTTTGATTAATGAAATTTGGTGAAAAATTCTTGGAGTTCACTCTTATTTTACTTTTTTTTTTTGCTTTCAATGTGTAATATGCTGTTTGAGCTTTTTAAACTTTATATCATTCATCCATATCATGTTTTCGGAGTTGGGAACATGAGTACTGCTAGTCAGGGCTGGGTGCTTCTAGTTGAAGTCCCATCCTTTAGTGATGTTAGTCATGCTATCTCGATTCTTTTGATATTTGTATAAAAACCTGAGGAAGGTTGGTTTGTTTAAGATGCCAAGTTCGGTACATTTCTCCTCCTTTTGCTTTGTAACAATAAAAGTACATGTGGTTATTTCCGTAGTGGTGTCGTTTTATGGTTTGCCTTCACTTTGGTAATATGGATCTTAGTTGATTTTTTTAACTTGCTGAGCAGGAAATTAGGGAAAAGCAAAAGAAGCAACATGGGTTTCCATGAGCCTGAAGTAGAAAAATGTAGATAGACAATTTGGAGCACAAGTGATGAGTTCATCGGTCTGATATTTTGTTGTCCATGATGTTTAGGGCCAATTGAATATTTACTTTTTTCTGCTCAAGTTTTTATTTTGACTGAACACTATGTTTTCTGTTGAAGACACTTATCTTTTTAATAGAACACCTTCTTTTGGCATCTCTCATGTTCCGCGTTAAATTACTGGCCTCCATTTAGCAATGTAGATGTTCAGCTGTGGATCCAGGACTTTCCCCGTTGAGTTTTCATATTTAGAAGAAAGTACATCATCGCATTATTCGTAACACTGTTGAATACATCTTTCCCTGGCGAGTTTTCAAGTTTAGAAGAAAGTACATAATCACATCATTTGCAGCACTATTGAATACATCTTCTCAATATATATCACTAAGCAATCATTGAATCGATCATCTCACATTTTATTCCGCAACTTGGCTGTCCTTGTCAACTTCTTTTACCATTATTGATCCTTGAACTTGATTGTTGCGGAAAATTGTACATTAAGGCACTTGGGTTCCTTCATTTAAAAACCAAACCTAAAACGTACCATGTTCCCTAGTGTACCATATAAGCCTACACCCTCATATCCAATTAATAAGTGGCGTACCATCCTCCCATTCCTGTTCCGTGAACCGGAACGACGGGGTTCCATGCCACTATGATCTGGTGTAACAATATTTGTTCTATAATCTGTTGTGACATTATCAATGTTATTGAGATAGCGGATAGCGTTGCGTAGCGGCGAGGTTCCGCTAAGGCTATTTGGGGCTATTGCTGCAGAATAGCGGTAAATAGCGCAGAGTCAAATAACGGTTAAATTTAGATATATTTAAATATTCTGAAAAATAAGATAGAAAAATTTAAAAATTCTACAAATATATTTTTAATGATTTATAGAGATCCTAAGCATGAAATAGATGTGTAACAATTGCATAATAATATAAAGTACTATAAAGAATAGAAAAACATATATGTTTATCAAAAAGACCGTTATTTGTCCCATTTCTTCAACTTTTAAGTTTCTAATACAAAAAACCTCTGTTGTGTTGTTGCTGCTGGAAATGGAGGCGGTTGTGTTGTTGCTGCTGGAAATGGAGGCCGCCAAAGGTGTTGCTGCTATTGGAGAATGCTGCGAGGGAGGTGATCGCCG
>NC_033800.1:114651348-114653379 GCF_001876935.1 Asparagus officinalis
AAGAGAGAGAGAGAGAGGCGAGAGAAAGGGAATGGGTTTTTAGTTACGGGTTCTGGTTGTGTTTGGGTCAGGTTTGGGTAGATGGATTAACAACTAAAATAGTGCTGTTTAGCGCTTAAAAGCGCTAAACAGAGCTATTTCGTACTATTACAAGTAAAACGCGGATTTACCCACAATCAGTATTTGTGGCGCGGTTGACCCCCGCGACCGCGAAAAGCGCCGCTATTTCCCGTTTTTTTACAACACTGGACATTATTTATCAATTATTACCACTATTTACAAATTATCTATTGCAACTAATTTTTTACCGGTGGCTACTATTTATTAAGTGGGGTTGGGTGGGCACTTAGAGGAAAGTGGTGTCACATGACTCCACTTTCCTTAGGGTGGATCCACCTTTGTAGATGTTAGTTGATCGTTTTAACTTGCCAAGTAGGAAAGTAGGGAAAAACAAGGAGCAACATGGGTTTTTCATGAAGCTGAAGTAGAAAAGTGTAGATGGAGTCATGGACAATTTGAAGCACGATCCGTTGGTTTGATATTTTGTTGACCATGACAGTTAGGGCCAACGGAATGTTTACTTTTTAGTACTTAAGTTTTTAGTTTAACAGATCATTGTGTTTTTGCATATAAGTATACTTATTCTTTGTGAGTTGGGACATTTCCCATATTGTTTGATGTGTAGATTTTACCAACCATTCCATATATCTGAATTACTTTTTTTTATGTTGCTCTTCTTCTACTAAACTAGTTGCCACTTATGCTTTGCTTTTTGAATCTAGAATTTATATAATATTAGCTCATCTATTTTCTTATTAGAGGAAAGTCTTGCTTTTTCGGTCTGTTATATATGTCAACCATCCTTCATAGTTGAACATATTATCTGACAATGACTTTTTTGCATGTTTTGGTTGATGGATTTCAAACCTAAATTATTTATTTCAGATAGCATGGCCGATCGCCAAAATGGGAGCTCAAAATCTGCAGCATCTGGAGCTGCAGGAGCCTACACTATCAATCTTGAGAACTTTAGCAAACGTCTCAATGCATTTTATACTCATTGGAAAGATAATAAAGCTGACCTGTGGGTTTCGAGCGATGTTATTGCTATTGCCACACCTCCAACATCAGAAGACCTGAGATACCTTAAATCTTCAGCATTGAACGTCTGGTTGTTTGGATATGAATTTCCAGAGACGATTATGGTTTTCATGAATAAGCAGATCCATTTCCTTTGCAGTCAGAAGAAGGCAAACCTTCTAGAAACTGTTAAAAAATCAGCCAAAGACGCTGTTGGTGCCGATGTTATACTGCATGTCAAGGCAAGGAATGATGATGGAACCTCTGCAATGGAAGAAATACTTCGTTCTGTTCGTGATCAATCCAAATCAGAGAGTCCTGTTGCTGGATATATTGCAAAAGAGATACCTGAAGGGAAGCTTCTGGAGACATGGTCTGAGAAATTAAATGGCTCCACCCTCCAACTCAGTGATGTGACAAATGGGTTCTCAGAACTGTTTGCTGTCAAAGATGCTACTGAACTCACCTGTGTTCGAAAGGCTGCATATTTGACTTCATCTGTCATGAAGAATTTCGTTGTTCCCAAGCTTGAGAAAACTATTGATGAAGAGAACAAGGTTTCTCATTCTACTCTAATGGAGGATACAGAGAAAGTCATACTTGACCCACTAAAGGTGAAGGTAAAGCTGAAGGCTGAGAATGTAGACATATGCTATCCTCCAATTTTTCAGAGTGGGGGTCAGTTTGATCTCAAGCCCAGTGCCTCAAGCAACGATGAAAAACTTTACTATGATTCTACTAGTGTAATAATTTGTGCCATTGGCTCTCGCTATAACAATTATTGCTCAAATGTGGCCAGGACATTTCTAATAGATGCCAACGCAACACAGAGCAAGGCTTATGAGGTTCTGCTCAAAGCTTATGATGCCACAATAGCTGCATTGAAGCCTGGGAATATAGTTGGTGCTGCTTATCAAGCTGCAGTCGCAGTGGTTGAGAAGGAAGCACCAG
>NC_033800.1:114653398-114659482 GCF_001876935.1 Asparagus officinalis
AGAGTTTCGGGAATCGGGGTTGGGCTTAAATTCAAAAAATGACCGTGTCGTGAAGGCTGGAATGGTTTTCAATGTCACCCTCGGTTTTCATAATCTCCAAACAGAGACTAATAACCCAAAGACTGAGAAGTTTTCCTTGTTGCTAGCTGACACAGTTATTGTTGTCAGTGAGAAGCCTCCTGAAGTTTTGACATCCTCCTGCTCAAGGCAGTGTAAGGGATGTCTTCTACTCTTCAACGCAGGGATGAGAGGAACGAGCGTCCAAAGCCCAGGTCAGCATCAAAAAGGAATGAGCCATATTTGTCATCTAAAGCAACACTGAGGTCAGAGAACCAGGAATCTAAAGAGGAGCAAAGGAGACAACATCAAGCAGAGCTTGCTCGTCAAAAGAATGAGGAGACTGCTAGAAGGCTAGCTGGCGGTGGGTCCGGAAATGGCAATGGGCGGGGCCTTGTGAAACCATCAAGCGAGTTGGTTGCTTACAAGAATGTCAATGATATTCCCTTCTCAAGGGAACTTGTTATTCAAGTAGACCAGAAGAATGAGGCTGTCCTCTTACCTATCTATGGAAGCATGGTGCCTTTTCATGTTGCTAGTGTGAAGAGCGTGACAAGCCATCAGGACAATCGAACATGCACTATCCGTATAATTTTCAATGTGCCGGGTACTCCATTTAGCCCTCATGACGCGAACTCAATCAAGAATCAAGGTGCAATTTATTTGAAGGAGATTACATTCCGCTCCAAGGATCCGAGACATAGCAGTGAGGTTGTACAGCAGATCAAAACCCTAAGGAGGCAAGTAGCATCAAGGGAGTCAGAGAGAGCAGAGAGAGCCACCTTGGTTACCCAGGAAAAGCTGCAACTTTCAACCAATAGAATGAAGCCTATGAGGTTGCCTGACTTGTGGATTCGTCCTTCTTTTGGTGGTCGTGGGAGAAAACTCACCGGAACTCTAGAGGCTCATGTTAATGGCTTTAGGTATTCAACATCAAGGGCTGACGAGCGAGTAGAAATCATGTATGGAAACATTAAGCATGCTTTCTTTCAGCCTGCTGAAAGAGAGATGATTACTCTTCTTCATTTCCACCTTCACAATCACATTATGGTGGGAAACAAGAAGACCAAGGATGTACAGTTTTATGTCGAAGTGATGGATGTCGTCCAGACTTTAGGTGGCGGAAGAAGATCAGCTATGGATCCTGATGAGATTGAGGAAGAACAACGAGAGAGGCAGAGAAAGAATAGGATAAATATGGATTTCCAAAACTTCGTCAATAAAGTACATGATCACTGGGGCCAACCACAGTTTAAAGCTATGGATCTGGAATTTGATCAGCCATTGAGAGAACTCGGGTTCCATGGGGTTCCTCACAAAGCTTCAGCTTTCATGGTCCCAACCTCGACTTGCTTAGTGGAGCTCATAGAAACTCCATTTGTGGTGATCACTTTAAGTGAAATCGAGATTGTGAATCTTGAAAGGGTTGGGCTTGGGCAAAAAAATTTCGACATGACCATCGTGTTTAAAGACTTCAAAAGAGATGTATTTCGTATAGATTCTATCCCCTCATCATCTCTCGATGGAATTAAGGAATGGCTTGATACAACCGACCTCAAGTACTATGAGAGCAGGCTTAATCTAAACTGGCGCCCGATTCTGAAAACAATTACTGATGATCCTGAGAAGTTCATTGAAGATGGTGGATGGGAGTTTTTGAACATGGAGGTGAGCGACTCAGACTCAGATAACTCTGATGAGTCTGATCAAGGTTATCAGCCAGATGAAGTACAATCTGAATCTGATTCAGAGGAGGAGGCTTCTGACAGTGAGTCGTTGGTGGAGTCTGATGAGGATGAGGAAGACGATTCTGAGGAGGATTCTGAGGAGGAGAAAGGGAAAACATGGGAGGAGTTAGAGAGGGAAGCTACTAATGCTGATAGAGAGCATGGTGATGAATCTGATAGCGAAGAAGAAAGGCAGAGAAGGAAGGTCAAAGCCTTTGGCAAGTCTAGGAAACCAGAACCAAGAGGCCCCCCTCCCAAAAGATCGAAGTTCAGGTAAGAAAAATTGACAATTGTTTATGTTTTCCAAATATATATATTCATATATATATTATGGCTGCTACCTTGCTAGAATGTGTAGAACTAGAACCTGATTTTTAGCCATGGTAGAGGCACAAAATCGTTGGATTTCACTGTCGGCAATAGAACTAGCTTTGGATCTGTCATTCCACAGTTCATACGTTATAGTTACTGTTGTATCTGTCACCTAGCGGTTGATGGGGAGCCCTGAAAGATGTGTATTATATACTTCAACAAGATTTATGTTTAATCTGCATGTTTCTTTCTTTTGTTTAGTTTGGCTTTTGCCTGTGTTACCGTCAAAGTGAGACTAATATATCTCTAAGGAATAAATATTTAGGGATTCCTCTACTCATCAGCATGGTTCATTTTTTGTGCGACGCTGTTTAAAACAAACTAGTGGAATTTGGTGAGGTAGGGCATATTTTTCTGAAGAATCCTCATCTTTTGACTTTTCTTCTCTTATACTTTTAAGCTCAAGGAGAGTAGAGGAATCCCTAAATATTCATTCATTGGATATATATTAGTCTCATTTTGATTGTGAAAAGTGAGTATGCTTCCAAAAATTTATTTCTTCCTATTAATTACTCTTATTAAAAGAAACCCTTGATTAGTAAAAAATAAAGAATTAAACAAACATCAAAGTAATATGCAGAGAAATATTGATTTCATTGTTTTTTCAGTGTATTACAAAATTTAAGGAAAATGTGGGGAAGATGGGATCTTGGGTCCAGACTATATTCTGGAGCCCTCCTTCCTTTCAAAAAAATAAAAATAAAAATAAAAATAAAGAATAATATAGAGAACCTTGTTATTGTATTCTTCACACTTCAAGCCTCTCTCTAATTTCTCTCAATCTTTTATCTCTCTCTTTCCTATATTCTTTTGTGTGACGAGAGGGATGTCTATTGATATGGAAGCCTAGAAGAAGTTGTCGCTAGGTGTTGGAAAGAGATTGGTGGGGGAGTTATGATAACTCAACTCCTATTGACAGTTTTCTCATCAAAACCACCTATTATATCTACTTATCACAATCAGCGTATCTTTCTCTGCCTTTCGCCTCTCAAGTGCTTATCATATTTTAAATTTTGTGTTCTTTATCATAAGTTTTATGACGAGCCCACCTACCTTCAAGCTGAAATTAAGATTATATGAGGGTGAGTATCATTGAGTTAAATTTTATTGCGAAGGCTTGTGAGTACATGACAATACAAATGACATGTGCCCTCAAGTTAGAGAATTTGGTTTATATGAAGTGGTAAGACATGTGTCTTTGTGTTGGATTAGTAGAGAGTGCACGTACTCTCAAGCTTAACTCTCAAATTTACATGACGTTCTATCATCCTCACATTGGTTTTAATTTATGTGGTACTATCGTCTTCACAATAGGTTTTATTGATAAGCCTTGTTGTGATCATCAAATTTAACAAATATAAGGAGGAAGACATTGCCTCTCAATTAATTAATATGGAGGAGCTACTCTTAAGTTAACTTTTATAGTTGAATATATAAGGTGTAGGTATCCTCAAATTGATTTTATTATCAAGGTTATCTAAGGCTCCGTTTGGCAAAGGGTTAAGGAAGAGGGGTTAAAGAGAATGATTAACGTACTTAACCCATTTGATAATTTAAAGGACTAAATTATTAACCCGTTAAATAAGTTTTATTTTAGCCATTGTGATCAGTTTTAGTGTTTGGGAATAACAATGATTTTGAGTATTTTCTTTATAATTGGAAGGGTTAACTCTTAATCCTTCTAAATAAGAGTATTAGTAAACCCCTTATTTTGAGGGGTTAACTCATTTTAATCCCTCTAGAGGGGTTAGCTTAACCCTTTTATATTTTTTATGTTTGACAAATTATGGAGGGTTAACTCACTTTAACCATTGTATAGATTTTTTGTGTTTGGCTGGTTAAGAAGGGGTTAAGTGTCTTTAACCCCTCACTTAACCCTTTGCCAAACGGTACCTAAAGGTATTAAACCCCCTTTGATTAATAAATCTAGTGGCTTGTTGAGAAGTGAAATTTTTTCATGCGTCTTCAAATTGTCGCCATTGGGGTTACATGCTCTGTTTTTTTTAACCGAGTGCATGAGTCTTAAGTTGTGTGTGAGTGTGTGTTTTGAAACCCATGCTATATCTTGGTTAAAAAAATAGTTTATACGGTTGAGAAGGCCTTTATCAACTGTGTATTTTAGCAAAATTATCTCTTAACCTTTTCTGTTTAAAGATACACATGAACTTCATCTTTTCTTTAGCTACATGTGTTATTACAGAGAGTTTTTTTTCTTGCCGGATTGCTATGAATTTTGTTTTAATAATTGGCTTTGTGTAAGTTCACTTATTTCAAATATGAGTCCTCATTTAATTCAAATTGTTATGTAGAAGATAGAATCATATTTAAAAGGGATATTAACAAATTTTAGGACAAAATCCTAACAGAATTTGAAAAAAATTTCAATCTTAGTACATAAATTGTATATACCCCACTCAATTTTAATTGATGCTTTATTATGTGCTTCATGAGATCTGCAGGTAATTTATTTATTTATTTGCTCTCGTCCCCTCCATGCGCTTTCTAAACTTTTTTTTCGTCTTTTTTTTCTTGTCTACTTCGCCTTCTCATCTTCTTCTCTACTTACCCTTCTCATCTTCTTCTCATCTTCTTCTCATCTTCATAAACTTTTTTCTTTCCTGCGTCCGTTCCCTGGCTGTGATCTCTTCATCCTTTTTTTTTATCTTCTTCTCCTTTTTGTCCTCTTCTCCTTATCTGTTTGCATAGTCTCTCTCTATAGCTTCCTTATTTTTAATTAGGGCATGTTCGTTTGCCTTAAAAAAAATGGGAAATCAAAGAAATAGAAAACTATTTCTAAGAAAAATGGGTTTTTGAATTGTTTGGTTGGCTAAAAAAAAAAGGAAATCAAAGAAATGGAGATGAGATGAGATGAGTTGTCACATTATTATTGGATGATGTGAGTGATTTTTTAAGAAAACTAGTTTTGATGTTATTCGGTTGGCGAAAAAATAAAGAAATGAATTATAAGAAACTTATTTCCTGTAGTTTTGTTGTTTTCTTTTGTTTGGTTCATTCTTAAAAATAAGAAATGAAATGAGATGAGATGAGTTGTCATTGTATTATTGGGTGATGTGAAGAAAGATTAAGAAAAGTGTTTTCACAACTTTTTGGGATGAAAACTAAGAAATGAAATGTTAATGAGATGAGGTGAATTATTATAATATTTTATTCGATGATGTGAGTGATTTGAAATGATGAAAAGAGATGAGTTGAGTGATGTTTGGATGAAAATAATATTTTATTAGATGTGATGGATGAGTTGTTAGATGAAAATAATATTTTATTAGATATGGTGGATGAGTGGTTAGATGAAAATAATATTTTATTAGATGATGTGGATGAGTTGTTGGATGAAAATAATATTTTATTGGATGTTGTGGGTGAGTTTTAGGGATGGAAATGGAAGAAATGAGTTATTTTGAGATTTCCACCTTTTCCATTTCCATTTCTTGGTTTTTAGGAAATAAACGAACAGGCCCTTAGTTCAAAGCACAGGCCACGTGAATTTCGTATTCATAATTAGTATGCTATGCTGGATAAGTTGTTTTGGCATAGTTCTCCTGGGTTGTTACGAATTGGAGGTGTAACTTTTGCTAGCTAGTGCCTCCGACTCTTAACGAAGTGCCATATACCTTATATTATATATGGCCGTCCAGTGACTATATATCAACCCATATTTATTTTTGATTTTTTTAACCAAGTCTGTATTTTTGAACTTTAATAATTTGATGCATGTTGAATCTGAATATTGATACTTGCTGAATGTGTATCTTAACGAAGTGCCATATACCTTATATTATATATGGCCGTCCAGTGACTATATATCAACCCATATTTATTTTTGATTTTTTTAACCAAGTCTGTATTTTTGAACTTTAATAATTTGATGCATGTTGAATCTGAATATTGATACTTGCTGAATGTGTAT
>NC_033800.1:114660923-114691195 GCF_001876935.1 Asparagus officinalis
AGAAAAATGGGTATGCTTGGTACCAAGCATAAATTTTGTGCTTGGTAGTGAGATGACATAATCCCCTCCACTCATTCAAATAGTTGCATATCCCTATGCACTTCTCAATCCATGTGAATGTGGTCCCCCATTTGAATGAGTGGAGTGGATTGTGTCACCTCACTACCAAGCACAAAATTTATCTTGGTTACTAAGCATACCCATATTTCTCTCTCTCTTTATATATAAATATATATATATATATATTAAATGGAGAGAGGCGCCACCGATGTTTGTTGCAGGTTATCATGATTCCAAATATAAAATGCTTGTCCATGAACGCATTTTTTTACTATACTTATATGAAAGACACCCCAACCACATCCCAAACCACACCCCCTCTCTCATATGCTACAGTACACCGGGCCCCACATGAGATTTTAAAATTTTAAAATCTCATGTGAGGTCCGGTGTACTGTAGCATATAAGAGAGGGGGTGCGGTTTGGGATGTGGTTGGGGGTGTGCCCCAAGTGCCACCCTTGTGTTTTTTATATTGTCTGGATTCTCGTGGTACGTACATGTATTTTTTTTTCTTTCGCCAAGGGAACGACTTAGCAATTACAAGAGTATTTTGTTCATTAGCCTTGAAACTACCCATCATTTTTTTTCTTCTCGACAGACAAGAATCTTAATATATAGGGGTGATTAGGGTCAAGAGGCTCTAATATGCAATAAAAATTAAACACAAGCAAACCACAAAACAATAATGCGATTAAAGTAAGAGAGATAGGGTTAGGAATCGTTATCCTTTGACGCGCGATGTGTTAACGAGGTTCGGTCCGCTGACCTACGTCCTCGCTCCCCACTCTCGAGGAGAAATCCACTACACACCGGTTTGGAAGCCGGAACTTCGTCTACACAGCGATTCCCTCTCAATCTCTCACTACACAGTTGATCTCAACAGATTCCACACCCTCACAGTTGATCTACACAAGATCACTCTCACACAGCAGTAGAAATGATGCAAGACTCTCTTTTTACAAGATCCTATGGCAAAAAGAAAGAATATTGAAGCTGGGAAGTGAACTCACACAAGAAACACAGTGAAAAACCACAGAGAATAGAGTTTGAAAATTTTTCTCAGAAGACAACGTCTCTCTGGTTTTTCAGCAGAAGTTAGGGCCACTGGAAGAAGAAGAAGTCTGGGTTTAAATAGAAGAGATTAAACATTTTAAAATCACAACTCAATCTTCCCAATTAAGAAAATAATCTCTTCTTCAGACTATGGCCACAGACTGTGCCAAACACAGTTAAGTGAAAGCACAGTAAACAAGGCAAACAACCGTTTGAGAAAAAGTCACGGTTGACCGAATAAACCATCGGTCGACCGCCAGAACGTTCGGTCGACCGAAAAGATGAATTCGGTCGACCGACCGAAAATCCGGTCGACCGCGAGCAGCTTGGAAAACTTAGAAAACAAGCAGAGCCATCATTGGTCGACCGGTGCGGTCGACCGATATAAAAATCGAGATTTCGGTCGACCGCACCGGTCGACCGACGACCTCTCTGGAGCCCAGTAACGAATGACCTTAAGTGCGGTCGACCGGTGCGGTCGACCGCATTCTGATATGCTCTAGAATACTGTTTTGACTCAAACTAAAATATTTAGAAAATATTTATATGACCTCTGAAAATTATGAAACTTTGTAAAATGTTTTTAATACTAAAAACAAACTGTTTAGAAAAGGAATTTTGCAGATAGGTCCTCATACTTGTGAAAAATAGTATTTTGCGAAAAACGCTTAAAAGCTTAAGTATGAAAATGTGTGTGTGAGTCCCAATAGCTTCAAGTGAATTCAATAACTCTTTGCCTACATTCTAATACTAGAGAGAGAATAAAAACTAGCTAATATCCTCACATAGAATATAATCTTTGAGTCTTGATATAGCTTGAGTTTGGATGAAGCTTTTATATGAATTTGTTGTTCTTGAAATAACATTGCTTCAACACTATGCCTCCTCCTCCTTTGGATATCATCGTTGTAACGTATATTCCATCCAATCCTTCATGAATGGCACTAACAAGCTTGATAAATGAATTTACTACATTTGTACTCAATAAGCCATTAGTACCGTTAATGGTGATTGTAAAACATCATCAAAACATAATGGCTAACAAGTGGTTGATCAGACCATGCACCTCAAAACATTCATACTTCAAGAATAAAATTTTGAGATATGGATTGCAATGCAGAGAAATAAAATTTGAAAACTCTTATGGTTTTGCCTTGTTTCAAAATTCTATTTTCCAGGTGTCACGACGTCAACTCAAAAAATAAATTTAGAAACCGTAGGTGCTTCTCTGTTTCAAAATTTTATTCTTGAGGTGTTATGGTGTTCAAGTACGGAGTTTAAACTCTAGAGTGGGAGGGACCGGACACCTTGAAAACTTCATACTTTGAATAATTATTTTTGAGACATGTGTCATGATGCAGAGAAATGGATTTTTAGAAACTCTTAAGGCTTTGCCGCTATCCAAAATAGATCAAGAATTGAGTACGGCCTTAGCTTACAAAATAAGTTTAGAAACCCTAAGTTTTTCCTCTATTTCTAAACTTTGTTCTCATGTTGTGATGAGGTTTAAGTATGAGTTCAAATTCCAAAATAGAGGATCATGCACCACGAAAGTTTCATGATTGGAGAATAAATTCTTTTGAGACATAGGCCATGATGCACAGAAATGAATCTTAGAAACCTAAGGCTTTGCCTCCTAATTCAAAATAGATCCAGAATTGAACGTGGCCTCAACTCAAAAAATAAGTTTAGAAACCCTTAGACTTTTACCCCTATTTCAAGGTTTTATTCTCAAGGTACTATGAGGTTCAAGTATAAGGTCCAAACTTTAGGACAGAGGACCATGCACTTTGAAGGCTTCATGCTTCGAGAATAAAAGTTTTTGAGGCATGAGTCATAATGTGGAAAAATAAATTTTAGAAACCCCTAAGGCCTTGTTGCCTAATCCAAAATAGATCAAGAAATGAATGTAACCATAATTAATAAAATAAGTTTAGAAACCTTTAGGCTATTGAAGTTAATCATAATTCTAAAAGGATTTGAGTTAGTTTTCTCTAGGAATTATAGTCATACTAGAGTTGAAACACTTTGTAAAGCCTTTAAATAGGCATTCGTGCATCCTTCTACCTAAGAAAAAAAAAGAGACTATAGTAACCGAGAACTAAAAATAACTTTTTTATTTGCTTCTTTCACTAAATCTCTCCTTATACATATTATACTTTTATTTACTTTGCTTTTGATTGTTTCAATAGTAGTATCAGAGCCATGAACAATCTAAATGGAACGACATCGCCTCTTATTCCTATATTGGATGTGAAGAATTATCACCGGTGGAGATTGCAGGTGAATGTGTTGTTTGAATATCAAGATATATTGGGTGTCGTAGAGAGTGGAGTTGCTGATCTAGTAGATAACGCAAGTGAAGCCGAGAAGAAAGCCCACTGTGAAAGAAGAAGGATCGAAAGACATTATTCTACATCCATCAAGGAGCGAATGATTCTATTTTTGAGAAGATTGACGGAGCTACTACAACAAAGCAAGCATGAGATACTTTACAGACATCGTACCATGGAGTTAAAAAGGTGAAAAAAGTTAGGCGTCAAACATTAAGACGTCAAATTGAAATTTTGCAGATGAAATCCTCTAAAAGTGTTGCATATTATGTGACTCGAGTACTTTCTTTGACAAATCAAATAAAAATAAATGGGGAGAAGGTTGCAGATTTAGCAATTGTAGAGAAGATATTGCGATCTCCTACAGCAAAATTTGATCATATCGTGGTGACAATCGAAGAATCAAAGGATTTGTCCAAGATGACAGTTAATGAGTTGATGAGTACCTTACAAGTTTACGAGAAACACATGAACGAGAGGTCAACCGAGAATCCCCTTGAGAAAGCTTTTCAAAGTCAAGCTTTTATAAAAAATACCAAAGGAGCGTAGTACGAAAGGACCAGCGAGGAGGAAATTCTCGTGGCAGAGGACGAGGATACGAGAACTTTATAAAATAAAATGCATTTTAAAAAAATTGATGTAATTTCGATAATATTCAAAAATCAAAATGTTTTTTAAAACTATTTTTAATAACCATAATATTTTTTAATCTAATTTTGATCTATCACCAAAGATATGCTAATTGATTATAAATCATTTATATTTAAATACCTAATTTGAAAAGAAATGTCTAAATTAGGGGATTTAATTTTATTTGTGATTTTAATTAGGTACTAAAGATATTGCCAAAGATATTATAAAAATTTAAAAATGCCTAAATATATTTTCAAAAATTTATTATAATGCTGTAGTATTTTTAAAAAAACCATTGATATTTTTTATTTATAATTTTTTAATACCTGTAATATTTTAAAAACTAAAAAATATATTTTTAAAAATTTATTTTACATGATATAATATTTTAGAAAATGAATATGCATTTATTGTGAAAAATTTAAGATAATTGTAATTAAAAAAATATTATAAGTAATCAAAATTACATTTTCACAACTATCTAAAAATATAATGAAATCCAAATTAAATTTGGAAATTAGTAAAATAAAATTTTCTAATTATATAAAATTGGAAAAAATTTAAATTATAATATACAGATAGGAATTTAAACTCATGTTTTAAAAAATTAATATTTTTTTATAACAATTAAAATTGAAAAAATACTATACAAACTAAAATAAAAATTATATCAAATGGTGAAATACCTGAATTATTTTTCCTCCAAGCAATTAAAGAGCAAAGCCGACAATTTTAAGAAAAAGTCAAAAATAATTAAAATGGATAAGAATAATACGCAAATTAAAATAAAATAAATAATTACTATAATATTTTAAAAAACTAAAAAAATTATTTATTAAAAAATTCAATATCTAAATATATTAAATACATGAATTATGTTTTCCAAGCAACAAAAGCATCATGAGTTGAAGGTAGGGGTGCATTCGGTTCGGACACGGCTCGGATATGATGCTTACCATATCCATATCCGCTTACCCATCTCGAATACGAATATGGATACAGACATGTCTCTGTAAGAAAAATTCATATTCATATCCGCTAAAATCGGATATGGGTCACGGATATAGATGCAGATATATATGTTATACCCTAGAGGAGGGGGGGGGGGGGCAAGGGTAAACAAAATAAACAAGATAGTGGATGATATAAATAATGAGCAATAGACAATGACGACAAGAAACATAAACATAAGAGTAAGTGCGCCAAAGCAAACTAAAACACACGATATGATCACGGAGGTCGGATCTTCCGTCCTACGTCTCCGCTCCCCACTCCCGGGGAGAAATCCACTATCACAACCGGGTTTTCTACGCTCACCAGAATAACATTTACACCACACAATATCGGTTTTTAACGCTCACCGATCAACGTTAACAATCTCATAATGTAACTACACTCCACACCCTATAAGTGTTGGTCTCTAGCCCGTGTCCTTCCTCAAGTGCTCGGATACAACCTCTCCCTAGGTTCGTCAACCGACACCACTCCTCTTGGAAGCGACCCTGTCTCTCACCACACACTCCTCTCGGTGTACTAGTGCAATACAAAGTGAATCTCATAATAGGCTCACAATACAATTAATTTGTTCTCTAATATGGATGAGAACACAATATAAGCTCACACTCATTTGTTATAAATCTCACCAACCCAAATATACTATATATAAAAATACAATAAGCTCAAGTGGGTGTGTGTAAACAATGAGTGAAATAAAATCAACTAAACTCAAATGTAAATACTAGCTTAATAGAAATGATAATCAATAAATAATTATAAATAAAAGATAGAATTGAGTTTAGAAAAACTTCTCTAGATGACAAGAGAGAGAGAGAGAGAGAGAGAGAGAGAGAGAGAGATGGATTGAAGCTCAAATATCAATGAATTGATCTCCACTTCTTCTTATGGAATTCTTCACAAACCAAACCCTTAAACAAACTTAAAACCAAACTTAAACTCTTTTAAAACTTGTTTAAAATATTTCTTAGATTGCCTCTAAAACTGAGGTATAAGGGGGTATTTATATGAAACCCCAAAGCCAAGAGAAAGTCAAGAAAAGACAAAAAAAACAGCTCAAAAACGGCTCTGGAAACTAGCCGTTGGAGACTGAATGACAGATCGGCGGGCGACCGTAGGAAATGCGCGGTCGACCACGAGCAGGTCAGAAATAGAGCTTTGGCTCTGGACATTAGCCGGTCGACCGTGACGGTCGTCCGCGAAACTCTCTGGGGGGGGGGGAGCCTCTGAAAACTATCCTGAGTCTCTGGACTCAAGGCGGTCGACCGTGGCGGTCGACCGCAAACTGATATATAAAAATTAACAGTTTTGAAAGAGTTTTTCTGACTTTTGAAAATTTATTAAAAATAACAAATGATGCCCAAAAATAATAAAACTTTGGGAAATGTAAATAAACATGTAAATGAATATGTTACAAAAGGAATTTTCAAATTGCATTTCCCATTTGTAAAATATCATCATTTTGCAAAATAGTCCAAAGCATGAAAATGTAAACATATGAATTTTAGCATTTTAGCTTAATCATGTTTTGAAACATTACAAAATGATTATATAGACTTAATAAAAGATATATATGATTGTTATTAAGTCCATAAACTAAGAAAACAATATTTTCACAAAATTGCATATTTTGCAAACATTTCAAAAGTAAATACGATTTCATTGAACTAAATAAAATTGATATTGATGAAATCATATATATGCATGTAAGTATGAAACAAAAATATGTTATCTAATTATATTTAATTGTTTCATATTAAAACTTAAAAACTATCAAACCAAAACATATATATATATATATATATATATATATATATATACAAAACCAAAACGTGTATGTGTGTATATGATTGAGCTTAAAGTACTAACACACATAATATAAAACCTAAAACTAAATTACTCAAGCTAGAAGGTCTTCAATAAGCTCGACTTGGTAAACTTACGGATGAAGCTTGAACTTGGAGCTTCAACTTGAATTTGCATAGGCTTCAATCACTATTCCGCCAACCTCCATTGGATATGATCGTTGAAACACGCAATTCTATTCATCCTCCAACGTGTTGTTTGTCTATAATAAATAGATAAACACAAACACTAGACAAACAACATTAGTGATAAATTATTTGTTAAACATCATCAAAACAAAGAGGCGAACAATCTCCCCCTTTTTAATGATGATAAACAATTTTCAAAAAGGATATATGTATGAAAAGAAATGAATATACAATATTATAATTATCATGCATATAAATAAAAAGAATATACTCACAATATTTCTCCCCCTTTTACAACATCAAAAAGGGGAAAAACAAAAGAATGAAGAGAGCGAAATCTCGCCATACAAATAAGCATGGGTGAGTATAACAAAAAAATATATATAGGGATTGCTCCCCCTATCAAAATGCCATATGGAGTATATGAAGTAAAGACCAATGCAAAACATGTGAGCAAGCATAGATGAAAAATATGCTAAATATTACTCACATACAAGAGGATAATGAGGACACATATAGATATATCATTTATGAAAGAAGTGTCTCATTACACAATTATAAAAACATAGTGTATAAAAATAGATTTATGAAATCAAAAGAGGAAGAACATGAGAATCATGCAAAAACGTTTTCAAGTGAAAACAAATCAACCAAATGAAATCATAAATCACAAATAAATCAAATAAGAACATAGAATCAAACCATCATTGATTTTAAAAGAAAATAAGAGAGGCAACCATATATCAAGCTCTTAAGCTTGTTCCAACCCATATAACGACCATTAGTACCCGATAAACAAGATTTGGGAATAAACACCCAATAAATCCGGGGGGGTTATATAAACACAAACCTCTCATCAAAATCGAAACTAATAATCATGAAAATAAAAAAATTGATCAATAAAAATTATTTCCATATTCAAATATTTCAAAGCATAATTTTCAAAACCAAGAAAAAAGAAAAAAAAACACTAAAGTTCTTAGTTTAAAATCAAATTTGTTTTGGTACCCAAGTATTCTTGGTACCAAAAGGTTTAGGGACATGACCTCTATTATTTAAGCTCAAAGCCCTTGGGTTATGAACCCATTTGGGTGCATTTAGTGCACAAACACGGTCAAAACAAAAATTGTGTAAATGACCTTTTCGATTGCAATAAGTGCAATGAAAGAGGTCCATTTGATTTTGTTGACCAAGTGGCGGTGCACGGGAATCATTTGCAAACATTAATGGTATTTTAAATTCTTTTTGCAAATGAGAAACATTATCAAACAAAGGTGGTCTTTATGGAATATTTTGCAAAATAGGATCTTTTTGCATATCAAAATAAAATTTAGCAAGATGTTCAAACCTACCACAAACATCACATTTAAAAACATGTGGTTTACTAGAAACATTTGGCAAACTAGAATTTTTTTTCACATCAGAGCAAAACTTTGCCAAATGGCCAAAACGACCACAATAATCACATTTAAACACATGAGCATACTTATGATGAACATGATGAGTATGTGCATGTGTATGTGTTAAAGAAGCCTTATGAGATGCACAAGAAGCATTGATATTAGCATTTTCAGATTTTTATGCATCATAGCAAAATTTAGTTAGATGGCCTTTCGGTCACAAATGGAACATTTGTAAATTTTATTATACAAGTGTGCATAGTGTGTAGGTGATTTTGTAGCACTAAATTTAGCACACTTGTCCATAAGTTTCTTATGGTTATCAATGCATGTTTTCAAAATTGAATCTAAAGATGATATTCTATTTTTAACATGATCCAACTCATTGTTAGTCACATAAGCATTGTGAATAGAAGTAGATGAAACATGATCATTTTTAAATGAATTAAACTCATTCCTAATAGTATCTACTTCTATCATGACATATTCTTTTTCATGAGTTAGAATAGCAAAGTTTGAAATTAAAGAATCATGATCCAATTTTAATTTATCATTCTTTTCTTTGAGGATCACATTCTCATTAGAAATAGTATCAAACTTAGAAGCTAACAACTCATGATCGGATTTTAAATCTTCATGCTTGCTTTTTAAATCAATAAAATCTTTATGCAATTTGTTATAGGCATGCAATAATTTTTCACTTGCACAAGTAAGTTCATCACTAGATAAATCATTTATGGATTCGAACTCGCAAACATCACTAGGGTTATCGTCTAGTGGCCGTGTGCATGAAGATGAAGCTCCACATGAACTAGAAGCGGAATCCTCCAAAGCTTGTCGGATCGTCTCCAAATTCTCTTGATGTGCTTCTATAAGTTTCCATAATGTGTAAGCACTATCAAAAGAATCAATCTTGTTAGAAAAAGATGAATCGAACGCATTATATAAAAATTCTAACAAAAGTTTGTTCATGGTAAACATTCGATGATCATTTTTATTCCACTTGGATTTCTCCGAAGTGGGCACAATATAAGCATTATCTATAATTTTTCATGAATCGAAGTGTCTAGATTGAACAAAAAGTTTGAATCTAACACACCATTGAGCATAGGGAAAAATATCCAAACGATGAGCAACATTAATGGCATAACTTAAACAAGGTGCACCGTGCATATCCATAATGTATATGTGCAGGCAAGATAATAATAAAATCACAAAACTAGATTAGCACAAAAATAAGATAACTTGGATCTTTAACTCAAGGTGATTAGACCTTAAATCAAAGAGCATCAATCTCTGATACCAATTGTTAGACCCTGGGGGGGGGTGATTGGGGTCTTATGCTAATCTAATCTGATTTTATGCTAATTAAAAGTAATTAACAAGTTATCCTAGCAAGTATAAAATACAACAAGATATGTGAGCTAGGTTAAATGATATACACAAGGGTAAACAAAATAAATAAGATAGTAGATGATATAAATAATGAGCAATGGACAATGGCGATAAGAAACATAAACATAAGAGTAAGTGCGCCAAAGCAAACTCAAACACACGATATGATCACGGAGTTCAGACCTTCCGTCCTACGTCTCCGCTCCCTACTCCCAGGGATAAATTCACTATCACAATCGGGTTTTCTACGCTCACCTGAATAACGTTTACACCACATAATATCGGTTTTTAACTCTCACCGATCAACGTTCATAATCTCACAATGTAACTACACTCCATACCCTCTAAGTGTTGGTCTCTAGCCCGTGTCCTTCCTCAAGTGCTCGGATACAACCTCTCCCTAGGTTCGTTAACCGACACCACTCCTCTTGGAAGCGACCCTGTCTCTTACCACACATTCATCTCGGTGTACTAGTGTAATACAAAGTGAATCTCACAATAGGCTCACAATACAATTAATTTGTTCTCTAATATGGATGAGAACACAATATAAGCTCACACTCAATTGTTACAAATCTCACCAGCCCAAATATACTATATATAAAAATACAATAAGTTCAAGTGAGTGTGTGTAAATAATGAGTGAAATAAAATCAACTAAACTCAAATATAAATACTAGCTTAATAGAAATAATAATCAACAAATAATTATAAATAAAAGCTAGAATTGAGTTTAGGAAATCTTCTTTAGATGACAAGAGAGAGAGAGAGAGAGAGAGAGAGAGAGAGAGAGAGAGAGAGAGAGAGAGAGATGGATTGAAGCTCAAATATCAATGAATTGATCTCCACTTCTTCTTGTGGAATTCTTCACAAACCAAACCTTTAAACAAATTTAAAACTAAACTTAAACTCTTTTAAAACTTGTTTAAAATATTTTTTAGATTGCCTCTAAAACTGAGGTATAATGGGGTATTTATATGAAACCCCAAAGCTAAGAGAAAGCCAAGAAAAGACCAAAAAAAAAAAAATCAGCTCAAAAACGCTCTGGAAACTAGCCGTTGGAGACCGAATGACAGATCAGCGGTCGACTGTAGGAAATGCGCGGTCGACCGCGAGAAGGTCACAAACAGAGTTTTGGCTCTGGACATCAGTCAATCGACCGTGACGGTCGTTCGCGAAACTCTCTGGACTGCATCCGGTCGACCGTCACGGTCGACCGCGAGACAACTATCCTGAGTCTCTGGACTCAAGGCGGTCGACCGTAACGGTCGACCGCAAACTGATATCTGAAAATTGATAGTTTTGAAAGAGTTTTTCTGACTTTTGAAAATTTGTTAAAAATAACAAATGGTGTCCAAAAATAATGAAACTTTAGGAAATGTATATAAACATGTAAATGAACATGTTACAAAAGGAATTTTTCAAATTTCATTTACCATTTGTAAAATATCATCATTTTGCAAAATAGTCCAAAGCATGAAAATGTAAACATATGAATTTTGACAATTTAGCTTAATCATATTTTGAAACATTACAAAATGATTATATAGACCTAATAAAAGATGTATATGATTGTTATTAAGTCCATAAACCAAGGAAACAATATTTTCATAAAATTGCATATTTTGCGAACATTTCAAAAGTAAATATGATTTCATTGAACTAAATAAAATTGATATTGATGAAATCATATATATGCATGTAAGTATGAAACAAAAATATGTTTTCTAATTATATTTAATTGTTTCATATTAAAACTTGAAAACTATCAAACCAAAACATATATGTATATATATAACTATATATATACAAAACCAAAACGTGTATGTGTATATATGATTGAGCTTAAAGTACTAACACACATAATATAAAACCTAAAATTAAATTACCCAAGCTAGAAGGTCTTCAATAAGCTCGACTTGGTAAACTTGCGGATGAAACTTGAACTTGGATCTTCAACTTGAATTTGCATTGGCTTCAATTACTATTCCGCCAACCTCCATTGGATATGATCGTTGAAGCGTAATTTCATCCATCATCCAACATGTTGTTTGTCTATAATAAATAGATAAACACAAACACTAGACAAACAACATTAGTGATAAATTATTTGTTAAACATCATCAAAACAAAGAGGCCAACAATATAAGCTGATATGCATGTGGATGTAAAACAGATATGAGAAAACTAGATAGTATTGGGAAAAACATATCTTATGTGATACAAAAGAGTTCGTTAATACGTTCATTATAACTGAAAAGTTAAGATTAGACATCTTGATCATTAAAATTAACCACAAATTCATAATCTAAGAATCAAAACTATCGTAAGAGTATGACTAATATGTTTTCAGATACGAATACATATATTACACTATAGAACCATATCCGTAACCATATCCTATTGGTTATAGATTTGAGTAACCATATCTGTATCCTAACGAATACGGTTACAGATATCTCGGATATGGATACAGTTTAGCACCCCTAGAAGGTTAAAATTATCAATTTATTTATCTATAACATAAAATTTTTTATAAATACTATTTTAAATTGAAAAAAATTATTTAAGGGTTGTAGAATAAGTACTGAATAATCTTTCTCCAACTAATAGTGTATTGGATCATAGATAAAATATCAAGGAGTTATTTCTCAGAATTAAAACTCAAGATCCAAAAAATAAATATTATTTGATAACAATTAAAACTAAAACAATACTACACAAATTTAAATAAAAATTATATTGAGCGGGGGTACATGAAATACATGAATTATTTTCCTCTAAGTAATTAACAAATCATAGATTGAAGATAAAATTACATAGGAATTAAAAACTAATAATCTAAAAAAAATTGAAAACAATTGAAATCAGTAAAAAAACTAGACAAGTTAAATAACATAAATATTGGATGGTGCTAGACTATTTACCTGATGTCTTTTTTTAATCGGAATAATAATTCAGAGTTAGAATTAAAATCCGACAATCTAAAAAATAAAAATAAAAAAACAATTAAAATCATAAAAAATACACAAATTAAAATAACATAAATATTGGATGGTGCTAGATTAGTTACCTGATGTATTTATCTGAGATCAGAATAATAATTTGAATTCTTTTAAATAAATTGAGATGATAAAACCAAATTGTAAAACAATTGAGATGGGAAAAGTGACTGTAAAAATAAAATCAAAATTAGTGATAATTTTTTATTTTTCAAGAAAACCAAAATGTATATTTTATACATATATCGAAAAGAAATGACTAAATGAGGGGATTTGATTTTATTTGTGATTTGAATTAGTTACTAAAGATATTGCCAAAGATATTCTAATTGATTATAAATTATATATATTTGAATTAAAGGTTGAGATAAAATAGCAATTTAAATGGACAGATTAGATGATATGACATGTGTAAAATATTTTAGAGGAGGAGAAAGATGAGTCGTCATTATTTCGTAAGTTTTTAAAATTTTTGCTTTTGCTTTAATGTATACCATAGTAAAATATTTTATTTAAATTGAAGATCCATGTAGAAAGATATCACTGAAGTATCGAAGAATTGTTAGAAAAAATATATATTTTTTCAAGTGTAGAAATAGAAAAATTATATTACTCTTACATTGTCTAGACCATGCCTACGTAATAGGTTGCTCATAGTATTTCCTCTGTCATCTTAGAGTTCAGAGTTGCTTCTAGTTTATACTAATAAAGATTGGAGTTTCTTTCACATTATACTTTTAAAAGTCGGAGTATCTTATAGTTTATACTCATAAAAGTTTAGAGTGTCTTACAGTTTATACTCTTAAAAAGTTAGAGTGTTATACCTATATTAGGCATAATATTGTAGGCAATAAAAATTACCTTTATCCCTATTAGAGAAGTTCAGAACAAGACTGCTAAAACCTCGTCCGAAATAGTTGAAAAGGGAAAAACACTGATATCTCTCAAACCGGAAGGAATTTGGCGAAACGGACAGAAGCAAACCGAACCCTTTAGGGTCGGTTTGGTTGGCTCCGTCTCGTCGAGATAGTCGATTTTCATATATAATTCGTCAAATTCCGACTTACGGTTTGAAAGTTATGACCTGTTCTTCGTGACATGTTCTGAAGCTCGCCTGAAAAGCAAGCTCGCCTGCAAAGGAGTTTAGCTCGCCTGAAGGACTGAAGCTCGCCTGCATAAGGCAAGCTCTCCTGCACAGCCTCACCTGCAGAGCTCGCCTGATAGTTTGAAGCTCACCTGCATGATCCAGGCTCGTCTGAAGACTTGAAGCTCGCATGCATGCTTGAAACTCGCCTGAAGACAAAGCTCGCCTAAAGGCTGAACGCCTGAAAAGGGGAAAGTTCGCCTGTAAGGAAGTTTGTCTGCAAGGCTAAAGCTCGCCTATCAACGCTCGGAGCTCGCCTGAACTGCCAGCTTGCCTGTTCGCCTACTCGCCTGCATGCTAGAAATTCGCCTGCACAGCCTCGCCTGCACAGCCTCGCCTGACAGCCTGCACCTCGCCTGCGCGAACTAAGCTCGCCTAACAACTAGAAAACCGCCATCATTGTCAGCTGCCCACTTGGAGTATGAGAACAGTCCCATCAATGGTCATATCCCACGTTTCAAGGGAAAAAGCATGACATTCCTCACCTGGGTACTAGGTACAGCCAGGGACGACTACAAGAATAGGGCGACTGGCTCCCTCACCCCTACTAGTGGTCAAATCCCACAAATCAATGGATGACCCATGTCATCCCTTGCATATTTAAAGCCATCTTTAGCCAACATGAAGGGGGGATTGGCTGCTGCTTACTCGGCTGGCTAATCTTCCAAAGGTTGAACCCTGATTTTTGCTAAAGGCTCCCTCATTTGAAGAGACTTATCGAAACTCTACGACTTGAGGCTCTCGGGTAGACTCGAACCCACTTACATCAGACCTTCTACTGAGAACTGAAGCTCCAGCAGCAACTTCGATCGGATCGTCCAAGGGAAGCAAACTCGGCACGAGCACCGAGGGAGGCGTCCTATTGCTACCGAAAGTCCCCACGTTAAACAAGGAGGGCATTCCCTCCGCTTCTGTTGTAATTTCGATTCATTAGTTTGTAATAAGCTATTCTTATAAATACAAACGAAATCCCTGTTTTGGGAGATCAAAATTTACACCTACAGAAGATGGCGACCACAGTGGGAGAAACCGTTTCTTCAACCGAAATGGTGGTGGCGCAGTACGACGAAATTACGGCAGAGACAAATATTGAGTCCCTCGTGATCGAGTTCGAAGAGTACTTATCTTCATCCTCTTCTGGCGGCAATGCGCCTCGGAAGTGCTACAGAGTTGTGCGTGTGGCCCAGCCCCAAGTGGCTGAGGCAACCACGCCGGAGAACTCCGCCCGAGCAAGCACAGAGGGTTCTATCTCCCCCAGGCCCATCACGACCGAGCTGAAGGCAAAGGATACAGGTTCAAGGGCTGCTCTATGGGTCGTTGAATGATCCTCGCAGACCCCCATGCAAGAGGAGACGCCAATTCATGTCGGTGCGGACCACGCCTTCACCGTCAACATGAACGCTCCCCTCTCCAAAAGAGCCAAGCAACGACGACGACAAGCACTCGCTCGCTAAAGGACGCAATCCCTCGTCTCCGATGATGTCCTGGATTACTATTCAGGCCTGAAGAGATCCAAGCCAAAACACGAAGTTCCCAAAATTGGCGAATTTAGTGTTTTCGGCGAGCCTAGCAGTTCAAGCGAGCCCCATAAGCTTCGTTCCATAAGCAAGGTTCCCAATTTTGGCGAACTGCTCAATTCAGGCGAACCCACCTACGCATGCGGGCTCTGCTCTTCAGGTGAGCCTCCCAAATCTGGTGAGTTTTGCAAATATGGTGAAAGTTGTAGTTCAAGCAAACTTCATCAAGTTCGCCTAACGGCCCAACTTCGCCTAACAGTTCGACCCCGACTGCAAGAAGCGGTAGGTCGCCAAAAATGCGAACCTCGCCTGAATGAGCAGACGGCTGAACTTCGCCAACAAGCCCAAGCTCACCTGTCTAGGCAAGGTTGCCTGAGTTCAATGCTTGGGAAATTTCCCAGGCGTTCATATTTGGACTCCCTTGAGTCTCCTCCATTTGAGCGTCAGCAGTTTACCGAGGCTCAAGCTCGTATTGAACCTCGCCTAAACAACCAGTCAGCCCGACCTCGCCAGCAGTCGGCTGAAGGTCGTCCAAATGCTCGAGCTCGCCTGCAGTCGGCTAGAGCTCACCCACATTCCAGACCTGGCCTATCTCAGCGCGGTTGGTTGGATCCGACACTTAGGGAATTTCCTAAGTGTCCTCATGTCGGCTCACTTGAGCCTCCTTCATGCGACTTTACGTCTCATCCTTCCGACGCTGGGGGTTGCTACTATCGACCTACATGGGGTCTCAGAGGACACTTGACTTGCAAACGCACACCCTACGAGGCTTCCGATGAGGTGAAGCTCCCCGCCACAATTGTCAACGTGACAGGGAAGTCTAAGACCTTTGAGCGTGAAGGAATCTACCACCCCCCCCGCCACAATTGTCAACGTGACAGGGAAGTCTAAGACCTTTGAGCGTGAAGGAATCTACCAACACGCTCGCACCCGAATGGGGGTGGCCATTTCGTTTGACTATACACGCCTAGTGTCCGTCTCTGATGACAACGATGATGATTGATCGGCAGTAGCGACGTCGCAAGCCTCAAGCTCAGTTCGGGGTGAGTGCGCAAATGTGCACATGACCAAAATCCCTGACGAGATATCTAGGAAACTCGACGAGCAACAAGCAACCATCAACTACCTGAAGGAGATGTTGGAGGAGCTTCTGAGCGAGAAGAAGAAGAAGAGAGAGAGGACTTCGTGGGCTTCGCATAAATCCTCGAAGCACAAAGAGAGGATGCCTACTCCTTCTCACTCCTCATCTGAGTCATCTGGAAGAGCGTCATCTTTAGGTCATAATCCAAGGGACAAAAAACTCGACGAATTCCAAAGTCAACTCGACGCCTTGAAGCTCCAGAAGCATATGGACAAGCTGGGGGTTGTCAGACCGTATCCTATTGAATGGGATACGGTCTCAATACCCGGTGAAGTTTCAACCACTGGACCTCCTGCAGTTCGATGTCAAGGGTTCTCCTACCCAGCACATCTACTACTTCCAGACGCAAACTGGACACATAATGAGGAATGATCCCATTATGACTCGACTGTTCATTGGCACCCTCAAGGGGGTCACTTTTGAATGGTTCCGCAGATTAGAGCCTGGATCCATCACCTGCTGGAAGGACATGGAAAAGCTCTTCATGGCCAGATTCTTTGACGAGGACAACGAAGTATCTGTGACCACCCTACTAGCTGCAAAGCAGAAGAAGACAGAGTCTGTAAGCAACTTTGTCAAGAGGTTCAGGAACCGATCGCTACATACACGTGATCAGGTTTCTAAGGCCACTCTCATTGAGATGTGCCGGAACAATCTCTCCATCGACATCCTGTCCAACATGGGCGCTGTCGTAGCTCGCTCGTGGAAGGACTTAATCCGCCAAGGAGAACAAGTCGAGAGCATGTTCAAGCGTATGGATGCTGAAGAGCCATGTGGATTTGAAGGAGATGATGACCAAAGCAATTTCACTTTGGTAGTGGAAACCACTTCCCTTCTCGATGCCTTCCAAGAATAAGAGGCCCACTTTCTGGACGATCAATCCTTCTCACAGTCCGGTGCAACCCGAATCTTCCACTTGGTCAAACCTTCCTACAGTTAGGACTAAAGCCAAATTCCCTCGCCGATCCTTTCTAATAAGACGGCGGGTCCCCGAAACTATCAAGTTAACTACCACCTCTGATAGTCATTTCTCCATCAGTTTTGTTCAACTGGACGATGGATCTGGCAAGACTATCAAGTTAACCATTACCTTTGATTGTTCCCTTCAAATTTCTCCCGTCGATCCTCTCCAATAGGACGATGGGACCACTCCCACTGTCATGTTAACACTACACCTCTGACAAAATCAACTTACCAATCCTCTTTAATAGGATGGTAGGTCTTCAAAGTCGTTCCGATCGTGACAATCCCTGTCATGTTAACATCACACCTCTGACCAAAATCTACTTACCGACTCTCTTTAATGGAGCGGTAGGTTCACAAAGTCGCTCTGATCGTGGCAATTCCTATCACGTTAATGATTACCTCTGATAGCCGACACTGTCATTCCTGCAAATAACGTTATCCGATCAGTTATCATACTCATACGTCCCTGAACGACCTGATCCTTTCCGAGCATTCTAATATCTTTAGAACAATTGATGGGTAGTAGCCTACCATGCGATGGCTCCTATAACAATCAATCATCACACTCATACGTCCCTGAATGATTTGATTCCCTCCAGCACCGTCTTTCCCGCAAAAGGCGTTGCTGTTTGATAATGGCCTACCAAGCGATGTGCCTTTATCCAAATAGTGACCTACTATGCGATGTGCCGCTATTTTGGGTTCGTCTTTCCCCCAAGAGAAGACAAATCAGGGTTCGTCTTTGCCCCGAGAGAAGACAAATCAGGGTTCGTCTTTGCCCCAAGAGAAGACAAATCAGGGTTCGTCTTTGCCCCAAGAGAAGACAAGCTTCTCCTCTAGACTCCAACGAGTACACGAGTATAAACTGTTTCTTACCTTTGACGGGAAGTGCCTAGAGAATATTCTTAAGGATAACCCGGCATCCTCTAACCGGTGTACGAGGCTAAACTGCTCCCTTACCTCCAACTGGTGTATGAGGCTAAAATGTTGCTTACCTTTGACGGAAAGTTCCTGAAGAATATTCTTAAAGATAACCCGACAGACTCCAACGGGTACACGAGTATAAACTGTTTCCTATATTTGACGGGAAGTTCCTGCAGAATATTCTTAAGGATAACCCGACAACCTCCAACCGATGCACGAGGTAAAAATGCTCAATTTCCTCCAACCGGTGCACGAGGTGAAACTGTTCCTTTCCTCCGACCGGTGCACGAGGTGAAATTGCTCCTTTTCTCCGACTGGTACATGAGATTAAACTGCTCCCTTTCCTCCAACCGGTGCACGAGGTGAAACTGCTCCTTTTCTCCGACTGGTACATGAGGCTAAACTGCTCCCTTTCCTCCGACCGGTGCATGAGGCTAAACTGCTCCTTTTCCTCCAACAGGTGCACGAGGTGAAACTGCTCCTTTCCTCCGACTGGTACATGAGGCTAAACTGCTCTCTTTCCTCCGACTAGTACACGAGGCTAAATTGCTCCCTTTCCTCCAACCGGTGCACGAGGTTAAACTGCTCATTTCCTCCAACCGGTGCATGAGGTTAAATTGCCCTCTTATACTCCCACTGGTGCAAGAGTCTAAACTGCCCCCTTATACTCCCACTGGTGCAAGAGTCTAAACTGCCCCTTTATACTCCCACCGGTGCACGAGGCTAAACTGTTCACTTTCCTCCAACCGGTGCATGAGGCTAAACTGCTCCTTTCCTCCGACTGGTACATGAGGCTAAACTGCTCCTTTCCTCCAACCGGTGCATGAGGCTAAACTGCCCCTTTATACTCCCACCGGTGCATGAGGCTAAACTGCCCCTTATACTCCCACTGGTGCAAGAGTCTAAACTGCCCCTTTATACTCCCACCGGTGCACGAGGCTAACCCCTTATACTCCCACTGGTGCAAGAGTCTAAACTGCCCCTTTATACTCCCACCGGTGCACGAGGCTAAACTGTTCACTTTCCTCCAACCGGTGCATGAGGCTAAACTGCTCCTTTCCTCCGACTGGTACATGAGGCTAAACTGCTCCTTTCCTCCAACCGGTGCATGAGGCTAAACTGCTCCTTTCCTCTGACTGGTACACAAGGTTAAACTACTCCCTACGTCCAAACACCTCAAATGGCTAAGGATAGAGGAGAAATCTTAGCATTGAGCCTAAGAGAAGTTTCTCGACAACTTACCATGCTAAGGGAAAGAGCATGGCTAGTCCAACTCAAACGGTAGTTGGTAAAGACAAATCAAGTCCGTTGATAGCTGAGGGTTTGCTAAAAATCCTAATTCAATCTTGCCGAGTTCGATTAGAAGGCGCCTCGCTCCGTCTGAACAGTGATCACTTTGCATGTCTTCGTTTCCAAAGTATTCCAGACCCCATGTGGCCTGATTCAGGTCTAAAAACTTTGGAGGAGGTTTTGTAGGCAATAAAAAAAATGCTTTTATCCCTATTAGAGAAGTTCAGAACAAGACTGCTAAAACCTCGTCCGAAATAGCTAAAAAGGGAAAAACGCTGATATCTCTCAAACCGGAAGGAATTTGGCGAAACGGACAGAAGCAAAATGAACCCTATAGGGTCGGTTTGGTTGGCTCCGTCTCGTTGAGATAGTCGATTTTCATATATAATTCGTCAAATTCTGACTTACGGTTTGAAAGTTATGACCTGTTCTTCGTGGCATGTTCTGAAGCTCGCTTGAAAAGCAAGCTCGCCTGCAAAGGAGTTTAGCTCGCCTGAAGGACTGAAGCTCGCCTACATAAGGCAAGCTCGCCTACACAGCCTCACCTGCAGAGCTCGCCTGACAGTTTGAAGCTCGCCTGCATGATCCAGGCTCGTCTGAAGACTTGAAGCTCGCATGCATGCTTGAAGCTCGCCTGAAGACCAAGCTCGCCTAAAGGCTGAAGCTCGCCTGAAAAGGGTAAAGTTCGCCTGTAAGGAAGTCTATCTGTAAGGCTAAAGCTTGCCTGAATAGCAAGCTCGCCTGTCAACGCTCGGAGCTCGCCTGAACTGCCAGCTCGCCTGTTCGCCTACTCGCCTGCATGCTAGAAATTCGCCTGCACAGCCTCGCCTGACAGCCTGCACCTCGCCTGCGCAGACTAAGCTCGCCTAACAACTAGAAGACCGTCATCATTGTCAGCTGCCCACTTGGAGTATGGGAACAGTCCCATCAGTGGTTATATCCCACGTTTCAAGGGAGAAAGCATGGTATTCCTCACCTGGGTACTAGGTACAGCCAGGGACGGCTACAAGAATAGGGCGGCTGGCTCCCTCACCCCTACTAGTGGTCAAATCCTACAAATCAAGGGATGGCCCATGCCATCCCTTGCATATTTAAAACCATCTTCAGCCAACATGAAGGGGGGATTGGCTGCTGCTTACTCGGGTGGCTAATCTTCCAAAGGTTGAACCTTGGTTTTTGCTAAAGACTCCCTCATTTGAAGAGACTTGTCGAAACTCTCCGACTTGAGGCTCTCGGGTAGACTCGAACCCACTTACATCGGACCTTCTACTGAGAACTGAAGCTCCAGCAGCAACTTCGATCGGATCGTCCAAGGAAAGCAAACTCGGCACGAGCACCGAGGGAGGTGTCCTATCGCTACCGAAACTCCTCACGTTAAACAAGGAGGGCATTCCTCCCGCTTCTGTTGTAATTTCGATTCATTAGTTTGTAATAAGCTGTTCTTATAAATACAAACGAAATCCCTGTTTCGGGAGATCAAAATTTACACCTACAAATATCTTTTTAGAAATTTTACATTTATTGGGGGGAGGAGAGTACTTCTCATTGAGTGAATTTTTTTTATAAGCCCCATTAGAACAAACTTCTTGCACTATAAAAGAGCCTTCCTATTTTAATTTAAACTTATGTTTTTGTTCGCCTTGTAATCATCATGGAGAAAATAACAGCCAATACTAAATTACCAACTTTGAAGGATCTATGATGAGCTTTTTTTTTGTTAAAAGCTCATGAAATACGAGGTTGATACATCTCCAAAAAATATTTTGCTTTTAAACATTTATCCTCTAAGCAATCTAATTTCTCTAGCCGAACTTGCAAGGCTTCATCATTTGAAATTCTTTCATGGATTGCAACTTTATAAGAAGAAATTTGCACTTTAAGTGGTAGTACAACTTACCTCCAAATAATAATGCATAAGGTACTAACCTTGTAGGTGTTCAAATAATCGTACGATATATGCCCATAAACTTTCTAAAAGTCATTCATGCCAATCTCGTTTATTATGAAGGACCACTTTCTTCAATAATTTGCTAATATCTTATTGAATGTCTTAGTTTGGCCATTGGTTGCTGCATTATAGACTGATGAAAAATGATGTCTAATATGAAATTTTGTACAAAACCTCTTCATATCCTACTTTTTAAATGGAGTTTTGTTATCAGATACGATCTTAGCTGGTAAACCAAATCGATAAATTTGGTGAGCACGAACAAAATTTACCGCATCTACACCTCGTACATTCTTTAGAGGGATAAGTTCTGCCTATTTAGTAAAGATATCATTTGTAGCCAATATATAGCTATGTCTCTTTAATGATTGAGGATGAATATGGCCTATGATATCCATTCATCATACATCAAAAGTTCAAGATACATAGTTATATGGAGTGGGTTTGTGGTTGATGTATGGAATCTGCATGAATTTGACAAACATGATATTTCTTTACAAATTGCATTGTATCTCGAGTCATCACAGTCTAATAATATCCCAAATACTTGAGTTGATAGTAAAACCTTCACCTTGATTGATGAGCTCCACATACCCCTAGCATGTACTTCTTCCAAAGCTTTCATAGCTTTATTTTTAGATAAACATCGAGTAAGCATACTATCAAAAGGTCGAGTAAAGAGGATCCCTCTAATGCAAGTATAATATATAGCATGCTTCTTTATTTGTTATCTCTAGTGACCATCTACAGGAATAATTCCATAGTTGTTCAATGAGGGCTTCCGCCAATATGTTTCCTTTTTAATGTAAGCTGAAATAATCATGGATGTTAATGTCTTTTGTGATGACTCTTTAGATATTATTGATAATATCTGTCTTGCTTTCACATTTATTTAGAGCGTAGTATTCAGAGAAATAGCCAATGAAGCTGCGAGGTTTGCCAAAGTGTCTACTCTATGATTATAAGATCAAGGAAGGTGCTTAATTTGAATTTCTTAGAATTAATGTATCAACACTTGAGCCTTTAGAAAACAATGAATTAATTCCTTCTTCTTGACATCATATTTTCCATTCAATTGATATATAACAATTTGTGAATCACTATAAATCAATAATCAATCAAGATGTAAGTCCAATGCTAATTTGAGACCAATGATGAGAGCCTCATGCACAACAACATTATTAGATGATGCCGAAATCAATGTAAAGGAGTGTGGTAGAGAGTCTCTTCCTGGGTAACAAATATAACTCAAGCTCCTACCCTCATTCCTTGACTAGCTCTGTCAAAATACATGACTGATGAAAGGGCTATGAAAGTAGTCATAACTTCATCATCGGAAAGAAAATCTTCAACCTCTTTTTCTGCTGGAAAAATATGAACGGCTAGGAGATATGCTATATCCTACCCTTTAACAGCCTTTTGAGGAACATAAATAATATCAAATTGAGTCGAGAACATTGCCCATTTTGCTAAGCTGTAGACGGTAAAAAATACCTCTATGGGTCTACAGGAAATTTGTCTACGAGAAGAGTTCGCACGCCCAGTTCTCTGGCGCGGACCTAAACCGCGTAGACGTCGACTGTACTCAAGTCCAGGTTCGCCTAACGGTCGACTCGCCAGCATGAGTCAGGATCGATCAGGATGGCGAAAATTCGCTCTTCGCTCAACTCGCCTGCCCGAGTTCGGAGTCGAATCCGCCAGCAAGCCCCAAAACCGTCAGTACAGCTGGGTATCCACTACCCCACGTGCTGAGATGGACCTTCCCATCTCCCTCGACCCGAAGGGAGAGAGAACACAGTACCCCAGGACCGTCAAACGGCCGCCCACAGTGCGTACAGCGCGAAGGGACTGGACAGGTGTCGAGTCAACCTGAGCATTCATAAATGCGACTCACCTCGGCTGTCTGAGTCAAGAGCTGGATCCGCCGGCACTCGGCAAGCTGGCTAGACCCACTCGAGTACTGTACACCTACTTCACCACCTCTCCTGACCGGAAAGGAGAAAGCGTCGTGCTCAAAGCACGCCGGGCGGTCACGCACAGTACAAGTGATCGGACAGACACTTCATCGATCTGCGAACTCATAAATGCGGTTCATTAATGCTGGTCAAATCCACTCGGATAGCAGTCGTTTGTTGCCTCACATACAAGAATGGGCCTTCCCATCGTAGGTGACAGGACATAGAGCACAATCCCTGGAATGACCGTTCATGGTATCGAGGAACGGCGAGACGTCTCTGAAGAGGATGTGGTCACATCCCACAATTCAAGGAGAAGTCAAGCTGTCCTTCTTTCATTTAAAAACCCCTTCCAGCACGATGGAAGAGAGGTCGCAAAACTTGGAGAAAAAAAAGAGTTGAGACCAAGCTGTTAGCAAATCCTTGCATTACAGCACTGCTGCCTAGTTCCGAGCTCCGATCGCCGACGAACCAAGCAGACCCGAACTCCATTGCCCCGAGCTTCTACTGCGAACTGAAGCTCTCCAGCAACCTCATTCAAACGGTCCAAGGGAAGCAGACTCGACCCGAGCATCGAGCGAAGCGTCCTATAGCCACCTAAAGTCCCCACACAAAACAAAGAGGGCCTTCCCTCTGCTTCTGTTGTAAACATTTGATTTGTTAGTTTGTAATAAGCTTTCTTATAAATACAAACGAAACTCCTTCCTTCAGAAGAATCAAATTTTCACCCTACATAAGCAAACTAATGAAACCAATTTACCATGTATTTGACAGGATCTACCCGAGATACTAAGTGAACAGTATGCGCTAGCATATAATGACTAAAATTTCTGGGCAGCAAAGATCAAAGCCATACATTGCTTCTCCATACCAGGACAGCTCTGTTCTGACCCCAGCATCATATGACTTATTTAGTATAGAGAAACTTCCTTTCCTTCACTATTAACTTTGGCCGAAAATGTCCCTAGAGATATTGATAATGTAGTGGTATAAAACATTAAAGGGCATCCTTTAATGGAACCCCAACACAGGTGAACATGTTAAGTATTTCTCTATGCATTTAAAAGTATTTTGATATGCTTCATCCTATTCAAAAGAAACTCCTTTTTTCATTATTCTTATAACCGAATTGCACACGTCGGAATTGCACACGTCGGCTAAATTAGCAATGGAACGCCGAATGTATACAAGTCGCCCTTAAAGACTTTTCAACTCATGTAAGATTCAAGGTTGTGGCATCTCAATAATAACATTTGTCTTTGTTGGATTAATCTCAATTCCATCTTTATGGATAACAAACCCTAAAAATTTTCTTAATGAAACACCGAATGCACACTTTGTTGGCTTCATCTTTAATTGACATTTTCTTAAGTGCTTAAAAACCAAGGAAAGACCTCGTAAATATTCATTTCTATGCTTTTTCTTTACCACAATGTCATCAACAAATACTCTACTTTATCATGGAGGAGATAAGTAAAGATCTCTGTCATAGAATGTTGATATGTTGCACCGATATTTTTTAATCTAAAAAGCATTATATTGTAATAGAAGATACCTTTCAGTGTCCTAAAAGCAGTAAATTATTCATCTTTTGGTACCACATGAATTTGATTATACCCTGAATGCCCGTCCATTAGTCAACACAAACACAAGTTTGTCCATTTTTCTTTTTATAAGAACTATGTAAGCCAACCATACATGATATTGTTAGGACTCATGTTTATGAGCCTATTATCTAGTCTTGTTTTGATGATTTATAAACAATCCCTAATATCGTTTGTCTAGTATTCGTACTTGCCTATTAGGTATTCTAGACAAATAACATAGTTAGAGGTTGGTTGGATTGAGCTTAACGACGACATCTTGGAGGTTGGAGGAAATTTGGAATGAACCATTTACGCACTCAAGTCAAAGACACTATTGCACTTCATCCATGTTACCAAAATCGAGCATCACGAAGAGATCATTGCCTTGGGTATATTAGTTTAGGTGTTTATACTTTGTGTGTTTATACTTCAAACTCAAAATTCATACCCACACATTTGTTCCGATTTATCGTTTATTTTAATTTATCATCATTTTTTATTATAGAATTAAAAATATGTTTTTATATCTTTCCTAAAGTCTATAAACCTATTTTAAAGTTTTCAAAACTTGTTTGGAAGAAATTCGTTTTGGAACACATTGTATATATATGGGGGTTTCTTGTTTGGATTTTTCGCCCGACGTACTAGATCCATTCGATTAAGGGTTGAGTGGGAATATAGTCATCCTGGATTATTAAATATAAATATCCCTATATGCTTATCAAGAGTAAATATTCTGAGATGTTTATGTTTGCGGGTTAAATTAGACCATTTACGTGCTTTTCTAGTATTATTATTTGCTTAAGTATGATTTTTGAATTTCGAGGACGAAAATCTTTTAGGGGGGGGAATGTAAAACCCCAAAAAATTGAATCTTTTGTGATAAATAATAATAAATATGTTATATATTTATAAATAACATATTATGATGTTTGAGTATGCTAGGAATTGGTTTGAGATCAATTCAATATATATATGTATATATAAGAGCAAATGCACAATTCATGCTCGATGTATAAATCTGGAAATTTATGACTAGCGGAGAGATTTTATATTTGTTTTCATATATGTAGTTAGAATTTGAAAAAACTTAAAAGACAAAAGTTGTAGGTATCTTCAAGATCTTTCCAACAAGTCTTAGATCACCTCATTCTGAGGTCGGACGTGAAAGTTATGGCTAAAATACCAAAGGTTATTTTCCTAGTCAGATTAGGATTCCTGGTTCGGGTCAAACGGGTTTATTTCGGGTTTGTATATATATAAACATGTGTTTTTATGAAAATTAACATCTTTACATCAAAGTTTCAAACCTTAGCAGCCCATCTTCCTCTCTCTGAATCCCTAGCCCTAAAGTTGAGAATTTTGAGAGCTTTGTGAAGCAAATATCGACACGAGGGCGCGAGATCATCAACGTGTAGCAAGGGGAAAACGGCTTGGTTGTACTTCTTTTTGGTTGCTGGTTATTTCAGAAGCTTAGAACGACATCTAAGACAAGATTATCTTCATCCAAACCCTTCCCCATAGTTAAATAACTAGTTAGATGTTTAATATGATATTGAATATGTGTTTTCATGCTTGAATATTAACATGATGTGATAAAAGTTAAAATTTTGATGTTAAAACATAAACCAATGCTAGATTAGTAATTTTTTTTCTTACTGTTTATGATAGTATCATGATCATGATCATTAGGATTTTTTATAATTTTATTTATATATGAGAAATTTAAGAGATGTACTAGATAAATATTTTCTGTAGAAAACTATAACAATTATATCATGTTTAACTGAGATTTCAAAATAGAAAATAAACTCCAAATTTAACCAAACTAGTGCCAAATGAAATATATATGTATCTAGTTTCTAAAACAGAATACTAATCTTAAAAATCATTTGTATAGAGAAAGATATGATCTTTTTACTAACAACATATCCTGTAGAAAAATGGCTGCACATATATAATGTTTAACTAGAGATTTGGGATAACAAATGAACTCCAAACTGAACCAAACTTATGTCATTTGAAAGATGTGTGAATCTAGTTTTCAAAACAAAAAACTATTTGTAAAAATAATTTTTCTAGAGAAAGATATACTTGTTTTACTAACAGATATCACGTCTGTTTTTCCTGCTCATTTTGTGGACTTGTGTTGCGCCGTTTTGAGGTGCGTTCGCGGAGTTTTGAGCCGTTTGATGTTATACGTATAGTCATGAATATGTTATGTTATACATTTAAGATTCTCAAGGGGATTATGATGAATTCTGATTTGATCATATTTGAATTAGATATCGTTCATATACATGTTGGATGTCGTTGATGAACACAGCTCAGTACTATATGGGATAGTGCGTCGACATACCAGATATACACGGTTTATACATGAGGTGAATGTCGTTGATGAGCACAGCTCAGTACTATATGGGATAGTACGTCGACATACCAGAGATACAAAGATTTACATGATGTGGATATCGTTGATGAGCTCAGTTCAGTACTACATGAGATAGTCCGTCGATATTCCACATGTACATGCCATTGAGTCGGATTTTAGGAGGCTTGATCTAGCCGTCCGTCCCGCACTAGGGTGTGATGAGGCTCGTGAGCCGTATTTCTAGGATGTCTATTTAGTAGTCCGTCCCGCACTCATGTTATGCACTGAGATCGCGATGAGACTAATGAGTCGTGTACACAGTTCAGGATACCTACAGGGTAGTCCGTTGCACTGAGACAATTACTTGATAGCCTAAGTATGACAGATGCCGATTATAAATACGACCTATCATTGAACTATATAACTGAGATACGTTACTTCAGAAAGTATATAAAATTATGTGTTGGTATTTTATTCTATCTCTCCAGTGATTGTGGAAGATATTATAAATACGATGTGTTGATATCTTATTTCTTTTACTGTTTTTTTCTTCTTAGTTGGGATCAATGATTAGAGATTCACAATTTGAGACTTATGGTATATACATGAGGGTTTCCTTGTTTAGATTATTTCGCTCGACGTACCAGTCTCGTGTTATGGATTTCTAATTGTTGGTTTCTTCATTAGATTGTCTTTTCTTAGTTCGGTATTAATGTTTAGATATCTATAATTTGAGACTTATGGTATATACATGAGGGTTTCCTTGTTTCGATTATTTCGCTCGACGTACTACGTCTCGTGTTGTAGGTTTCTAAATATTAATCCTACTTAGATACGGGAAAAATAAATCTAGGTAGACTATGCTTAATAGATAGAGCCTTCACTCTACCTAGTAGCCCTTTCCTTGGGGGCGGATGGAGGTAATCTTGCTGTAGCGCTCTGACGCTCTTGTTGTTGTTTCTTTTTCTTTTAAAAATACCCTTTCAGGTAGCTCGGAGTTCCGGAGAGCCGCAGGATGACGGAGTTCTTGCATAGTCGCCGTCCCGAGAGATTTATTAGAGGCTCCACTGTAGTTTTAAATTTTATTCAGAGTTTATTTCTAATTTGTAAAGGCAATGAGCCTTAGTTCGACTTTTCGTTTTGATTCATGTTGAGACATCGTATGTTATTGCAGACTCTAAATATATTTTAGTTTATTTTCAGTTGAGACATGACCTTATTTATGAGATATCATCCTCTTTATCATGTCTATTATTGTCGTTCTACTTCTTTGCTTGTTTCGTACCTACGTTTTTATTTGACCCCACTAGAGGATATTACTGTGATTGATGAAACTTGTTGTACAGTGTGGGTGCATGGCAGATTTGACATCTCTCGGTTTACCTTAGACTGCAGCCATGAGTGAAAACAGGGGCGTCACAGAGGACTTACCTACGTGAGAGGAACCGTGATGGCTAGGGTTAGGGGGGCTGGGCTAACCCCTAGAAACTCTCATGAGTCGGTTTATTGTGAGCATGGCCTTTAATGCTCAACCCGCTTTGCTCAATAGATGAAGCGTATTGTGTGTGTTTTTATCAATACCTGGTACATGGGGCCTAATTCAAGGCTTAGTCCATTATGTCTCTCAGGTGGCAATGAACTCACTAAGGAAAGGTTTAAAGCTGGAAGCTACCTCTCCCGAATTCATGATACGTAAGGTTGCCCAACCTATTTTCTTTTGTGATTTATTGATTTATTTATTTTTGAGTTTTTTGGGGGGGGGGGGACTGTTGGATATTTTGTTGGAGAAAAGGCAATTTTTCCTTAATGAATACTAATAAATTTTGTAATTAAAATATGCTTTAATTAGAATTTAAAATGAGCATAATAGCTATACATTATGACAAACGTTACATAATTAATTACGAGTTTTATAACGTCTTTTCCCACCCTATATATATATATCTGTATGTTGAGCTCAAAATAATAAGAAAAAATATACAACAAGTTTCTCTTGTTTTTTTTCTCCCCTACATATTATTTTCATCTACATCTTAGTTTTATTTTATGAGCAACTTCCTTCATCTGAGCTGAAGCTCTACACTCTCGCCTGAGTGCAGAGGCCGGCCGTTTCTGGGGGTTTTTACCGTTAGGGGGGAGGGAACCATCTGCGTCAGGATGATAGGCGGGTTCTCAATCTTCTAGGACAGTGAATACACGACTGCTCCCGTCAGGTCTAATTTTTTTATCTCTCATTTATTTTGATTTCGGATTTATTTCATGCTATAATCTTAATTATTTGATATATTTCCAACATCAACTAGTCATGAAAGCTAGCACAAGAACAACTTGACCACGTCCAATATTAAATATGTTGCTAAATTCTTACCAAGAAACCAATGATTATAAAAGTTGGGAGAAGTCTCTCCCACATCCTGAACCAAACAATCTAATATCATGTGAGATGACAGCCTGAACATGGCCACTCAATATTTATTCGTTCATGGGATTAAACTATGAGCGTAAGGTTGAGATTGAAGGGCATTTTGTTTCTAATCATTGATAT
>NC_033800.1:114691216-114714768 GCF_001876935.1 Asparagus officinalis
TAACGCAGTACGAACAAGTTGTATTACACAGGCTCATGAGCAAAGAAAAATATGAATTTGCCTAAGATAAGTGTTGGGATAATTGTCTGAATGTGACCCTCTAATCGGATTTGTACGCTAAAAAGATCCATGAATGACCCAAAATTACATAATGATCCATGAAGTCACGAGCTTATCTATGCAAGGTAACCTGATCTAAAATGGTTGATGACCCTTTTGACGAGTGTTTGTGGAAAAATTCGACGTAAAAGAAATGAAAGAAAAATGGATTTGTATTCTCTCAAAATCGATTACAATTTGGATTCCGATTACAAAAGAGAGGAGAATGAATTTGATTCTCCCCTTTGTTTAAGTCTGGGTTCTTCTTGGTAGCGATGGAGTGCCTCCTTCGATTGCTTGCGTCGAATTCGCTCTCCGTTGACGATCTGACCGTCCTTTTTATCTCGTGAGAACGATGAACTTCTGTGAAAAATTTGATGAATAACTCTTAACGAGTTTAAGAACTCAGGATGAGTTAGAACTCTGTGGATAGAGTTGTTAGAGCCGAAAATTCGGTTAATGACCAAGCAGATCTTCTGTTGTTGAGGAATCCTCTTAGATTTGATCTTCTGAATTTGATTCAAATCTTCTATCTCCAAGGAATTCGCCTCTATTGCCTCTCTACTCTTGATTTTCCGTTCCAAAAAGCCATCCCTCAACTCAGTTGAGTTTGTTGAGATTTTATAGGTGGATAAGAGGTTGTAACTGCCCTCTAAATCCGCTCCTAAGTGGGCGTGATTTCCTCAGATCGTGGGGAAAACGGTTCTGAAACTGTTCGACTCATATTTGAATGAGTCAAACGCCCAATTTGGCGTTCAGAACCCTAACCTCGCGTCTTGGAATTGAGACGCGAGGTTGGGTGTTGACTGAACATAAAAAATGCGAGGGCCGCTCGCGTTCGGCTTGTTGTAGCTTGGAAACGCGGGGGTCACCTGCATTTCCAGAATTATAACGTGGGGATGAATTCCGTGTTTTAGAAGGGGGTTAGATGATTTGTAACCTCTCCTTCAGAGCGTTGCAAGGACCGTTATTCAGTAATCCTAGCTTTAGCTGTTGTGGGGTGTGAAAGTCGTCAGACAGTAATCCTAGCTTTAGCTGTTGTGGGGTGTGAAAGTCGTCAGATTGTAACTTTCACTGTAGATTGTGAAGACTGCTGACGTCAGATTGTAACTTTCACTGTAGATTGTGAAGACTGCTGAATAGAGTTTTCATCAGTTGTCGGAAGTGCCGTTGATTTGTAACTCTTCTCGCTCTATGTGAAAAGTCCTCCATTTGCAACTTTCATTTGTTGGCGTGAAAACTATCTGATCGTAGCTTTTCATTGTTGGAGCTTGATGGGGATCAGCTATCCATTGTGACTTTTAGATAGTCTACACGAATATTTGCCCACAGCTCTTTACCAAGCAACTCACCAACTAAGTCCAACCTTTTATTTCTGAAATCATTACACTGCTCATCAGCACCTCTAATAGTTGCTAATATAATATTAGTCTTGTTGTTGTCACAGCCATCAAGATCAATCATCACAGATATGAGGCTGTGTTTGCAGCGATTGTAGAGCCGCGGATGCAGTGATTTGTGTAAGGACAAATTCTTCTTCTTGATTTGAAGGAATCATTGCCTTATAATCTCTTCTTGATCCATAGGAAAATCTTTTGGTTGCAGCTTTTCCCTCGGTATCAAGAAAGTCGTCTGATTGTAACTTCCATTGTTGGGGCTTGATGGGGATCAGCTATCCATTGTGATTTTTAGACAGCCTACAGAACCCCCTTCAAAGTTTTCGAAAGTTCGTGGTTGTCTGGGACGAATTTTCGGAATACTTTGGATCCTAAATTTTTAGTGTATAGTTTGTTCCCTCCGTTTGATTTGAAGACGTCGCAAACCAAATCCCAAGTCATCGTCAGACTCATCGACAGGCTCGTCCTTCTTCTCTACTTCCTTAGAGGCAGGAGCAGGAGCATTCTTAGCAGATGCAATAGGAACGACGGCAACAACAAGGATGTTCTTGTAGGTATTGACGAACATGTGATGTGCAGCTGTAAGAGTTGGGTAAGAGAGAGTCAAGGATAGCGAAGCGACCATAGAGACACCAGCTGCAAACTTGTCAACGAGGCCATCCTTCGTGAGGTTGGGCACCTCTGGGCTTAAAACAGATCCATTGTCATAGACAGAGAGAATCGTAAACCCATATGAGAATAGCTTCGTCCTAAGTTTAGTCAGAAGGGCAGCCTCAGAGGGACCCATTTTATCTCCTTTCTTGATCAGTTCAATCGGGGTAATGAGTTATGCGCCGCTTCTGTCTTCATTGATCTTCGTTGGGATGTTAAGCCACTTAGAAGAATGAGTTGCGCGTCAGATCGTGTCTTCATTAATCTTGGTAGGAATGTTAAGCCACTTAGAAGAATGAATTGTATGTCGGATCGAGCCAGATGATTTCAATGTTGTTAATTGTAATCTATCTGTATTCCTCCAATAGACTCCCCAGCGGAGTCGTATGTTTCTTCTCGGCTTTGGTCACCTTGATGATCGCTGTTAGCTCTTCTCTTATTTATCTGAGGCTGTGTCGTGGCCTTGGTAGTCGAGAAGCTGCTATTATTGTGGTCCAAATGCGCAGATAACTTCTGCATTTAAGGATTAGAACGCGTGGGTGAGATCTGCGTTTGAGAATTTGAACGCGTGGTTGAGATCTGCGTTTGGAAGCTCAACCAACTCGATCGCTGAGATCGAGTTCGGGCGGGATTCTGGCGTAGAATCTCGTTCCGATTTGACAGCTCATAGCTGTCTATAAATAGACCGCTAGGGGTCAAATCAAGAGTCATTCGACTCTTCTTGAAATTATAACGAAAATTTCGTTCTTATCTCCGACGAGAATTGTTCATCTTCTCTCTCGACTGAGATCCATGGCACCCAAGAAGAAGACTGTGCATCGTCCCTCCAAGTCCGACGTCGCCGCGGTTCAGGGGTCGGCGCCATCTGCGTCGGTCGACGGCACTACGGCTCAGGCGGGCATGCCGCCCTAACTTTCTTTGATCGGCGGTGAGTACGACCTCCGTGGTCATTAAACTCGCTGCGGCAAGTTTTGATCTTTGGATCAACAAGGAAACTCCTTTCAATAACATGGGGCTGGACTCCGTCGTTTAGTATTTTCGACGAGGGGTTCGACCTCCGCATCTTAGATTTTTGACGCGAGGTTCGACCTACGCGTCTGAAAATTTTCAACGCGAGGCTCGAACTCCGCGTCTGAGATTTTTGACGCGAGGTTCGACCTACGCGTCTGAGATTTTCAACGCGAGGCTCGAACTCCGCGTCTGAGATTTTTGACGTGAGGTTTGACCTCCTCGTCTAAGATTTGTCTTTGCGTTGTCTAACCTTTTTCTTTGTTTTGCAGTGCGTCATACTAGCGAGCCTCTCCCTTTTCGCCATCATTTTAGGCATGAAGGTGGTGTGGATCTGAATATGACATTCAACCTGCGCCAAGAACTCCCAGTTTTCCGAATTACGGAGAAGAGCCGTGTGGAACTAATTACCTAGGCTTCTCCTGAAACTCTTAGGATATTGGTTACGGATGCTCGACTTGAGAACCTGAGCCGTAAACCGATAGTCAAACCTGGATTCCTCTTCGGGGATTTTGTTGACTTCGAGGCATGCGTTGCTTATGATGGGACTACAAGTGGCTGCGGAAAGTTGGAGACCGCAACCTTTTCTTGCCTAATATGGAGAGAATGTTCCCCATATCCTACTTTCAGTGCGCTTCCATCCCCAAGCACATGGATTGGAACCTTGTTAAGGATCAGGATGGAGTTGTTCTCGAAACCCTAACTTTTCAAGGGGTCCGCACAGTTGGTTACAACAGACAGGTGATGGCCTTACAGCCAGGCCTGTTCGCTAAGGAGTACCCTATCGGCGAAGTGGTCAGTCCGGCGAATACCTTTGTCAAGAAGTTTATGCCAAAGAAAGGAGAATTTTCCGCGCAAGGATTTAGAACTCCTGACTGGGTTCATTCTCCGGTGACAGGGTGGTGGACCCGGATGACCAAGTTTGTTTTGGAGGAATTGGAAGTACCTCTTACTCGAGTTGGCTTGAAGATTCCAGTACGGGCTACTAAATTCGGGATCGTCTAGAGCCATTTTCATTTCTTCTCCATATTAGAGAAGTATAATCCCGAGACCTGTACTTTCTTCACTCCGGTGGGGGAGTTAGGATTCGCTCTTCATGAGATGCATGAAGTCTCAGGTCTTCTTCTTGGGGATTTACCATACGAAGAATTTGTTCCGGGATCAGCGGAACTTAAAATTTTAAAGAAGACCAACCCTGAAATTTGTTCTACCCTTTGGGAAGTCATGTGTCACTTCCATATTTGCATGCAGCAGACAGGAGCTCGAGGAAATGGCATCAAACAGGTGTCTTGGGCGGAATATTTATTCCAGAACCTGACCAATAAAGGAGCTTCGGTGACCAGATTGTCTGCAAGCACTCTGGAGGAGGTTCAAGCCCGAATTGATGATGCTACCTCCCATTACACTAACGAGGCCAAGGAAGATGTTTTCCCAGCTTATACAGAGTTTGAAAGCTTCCACTATCAAGCTCTGATTCTAATTTCTGACACGGCGCTGTTGGCTGGATTCTTGATGCTGTGGCTCAAGCGTTGCGTCGTTCCTACCAGGCCAATTGATGCTCTTGCTGTTGAGGTGATCTACCCAGTTGTTCTTTTGGCACACGGGAGGTCGTTGAATCTGCTTTACGCCATGGTAGGTTGCTTGCAGAATGGGCTGCGTGAATTGGCCGTGGATTTTACTGATGTTATAGTGGTGGAGTCTGGGGGTAACAAGGTTTTTAAAACTCTCAATCCCAGGGTGCCATTGCCTTATACTTATCTGATGGCTTGGTATGTGCTCCACTGTCCTCCCTTAATGAGTGCAGCCTCTCCTCCAGAAGATTCATTCACCCCATTCATGCAACGACTGGAATCTGCAAAATGGGAGGGAGGTTATATGGTTAGAATTCGCCAGATCTTGTCGTGAGACACCCACTATCATATCTTCCGTTGTTTCCTTGATTTCAAAGGCGGCATCTATGGAGCAGAGTATCAGGACGTAGCGGGTCCTAACGGATTCACCCAGCTGAGCGGGTGTGTTTTCCATTGGCTTCTCTCTATCAGGCCAGACTACCTGATCTTCAGGCAAGGTGATAAGTATTTCCTCGAACCTTACCAACCCTATAGGTTTTCCCACCAATTTGGGTATTATTAGTTGTATGTTGGGAACCCTCGACCTCAGCTCTTAGTTGTGAGCAACTTATATGAAGGGGCCAGGGCTTGATACTATTCTGTGGCAGATTGTACCAGAGCAATCTTCAGGCTTCCCAACAAAACACCCAATTCCTACACTTCCATGAGCTTCTGCAATTGGTATTTTGCCGCTTCCCAGGCTCCTAATTATAACTTGAATACATCTTGCCTGAAAGACATCAGGCATATGTACGCTTTAAGGAGGGGGTCTAAAACGTCTCGCCTGAGGGGGATCAATGAATTTCTATCCATTGAGGACCCTTCTGCCAGACCAGGAGAGGAACAAGCAGCCGAACCTGCTCCAGTAGAGGAACCCCGGGTGGTAGATTCTCCCCCAACAAGGCCAGCTGGGAAGAGAAAACTTTCGGCGGATGAAACTGGTCAATATGATAAGCAGACTCGCCAGAAACTGATAGTTGGGTCTCCTCCTCCTAAAGGCCAGCAGAAAGCAAAGTTGATGGCTGACGCTATCAGAGCTGCTGAAGATGAAGAACAACATGAATCTTCAGTCGTAGGTCTGCCACATAGAACTGTGCTCCGTTCTCATGGCCCAGCCTTATCAAGTGAAGCTTCTTCTCACCATCCCTCCGATGATGAAGAAAATGAATTGATGGCCATAGATGCAGAATCTGCTCCGGCAGCAGACCCTCCTAGGGCTCCAGTGTTAGAATCCCAGGGCCATAAAGAGAATCCATCCCCTCCTCCTTCAGTACTAATGTCACAAGCTAGCGGTTTAAGTGCTAGTCCGACAATGGGACTTATGACTAAACCAGCTGTTAGCACAAATCTTCCTGAATCTTCAGCTATACGGGATGATGAAGAGCGAGTAGATTATGAAGGCTCCTCGATTGGTGGTGCAGCTGACGAAGATAGAGATGATGAGGATGCTGACGTTGGCAACATGCCAAGTGACGGTGAAGGTGATGATGGACATGACTCCATGGATGACATCACTACTTTCGATGATGCTCCCAAGGCCCCATCTGATAAAGCAACTGGTTATACTCCTTTTTATCTCACCGGTAAGCCGGGTATGTTTCAAATTCTTCCACATGCTTTTTCCGCGTTCCGACCTTTTTTTCGTGCAGGTTCACCTCCCCCCGAGACTACTACTGCTACTCCTTCGGAGCAAAATCCTGCGCAAGTGTCGGCTCCTCTACAAGAGCAACATTTACCTGGCTCACCTACGACAACTGTTTCACCTACAGCGTTGGCTGAAACTACTGCCGTAACTCCTCCTCCGGAACAGCAGCTCGTGCCGGTGTCAGCTCCTTCGTAGGAGCAAATTTTGCGTGACTCCTCTGCGGTGGATGCTTCACCGAAAGCATTAATGAAGATCTCATTCACTCCCACAGAGGCTGGGCCAAGCTCATCTCAGGCGAAGGCATTGATGGCTTTGACCTCAAGTCCTTCGCAACTGAACATTTCAATTGCTTCTGCAGCTTTGGCACCTGGATCGCCTGCTAGTCATCATCTTGATGCACCAATCTCAGTGGCTAGAGGGGTGTCTCCGGCTGCGGTTTCTAGTCTCGCTGATGCACCTGAATTCCTTCAAATCTCTCTAGTATATCTAAACAGCCTTACGAAGACGGTAGTTGAGTACATGGTGAACGGTCGGGGAACTTTGAACTCCTTCCGACCTCTTCTGGAGGCAGGCTTAAACGGAGTCAGGAGCATGAGCAACACTCAGTGGTTCGAGTGCTGTTCAGAGGTTATTCTCCGTTTGGAAGAGCAATTACAACGTTTCGAGGCATTGGGCCGTAAAGAACTTTAGCCGCAAATTATGTCAACTATGGCTAGTCTTTAGGTCGCAGAAGTGGCTCGCCGAGAAGCAATAGAGCGGGACTTAGCTGAAAGAGAGCGTCAGATCACGGAGCTTCGCGAGCATAATATACGGAAGCGAGAGGAGTTAGAACGATCAACTGCTTCTATGAATTCGCTTCGTGACAGACTTGTTAAAGCTGAGGCTGAAGTTCTGTGATTAAAGGCTGAACTTTCTCGTGAAGAAAACATTATCAACATCCTTAGCACCCAGAATGCAAATGGTACTTTGGAGTATCATACACAGGCTCGAGCCCTGGAACATGCCAGGAAGGAAGTGGCAACCATCATCATACCAAGTGAGGATGAACTCCGGGCAAAGGCTGAAGCTATGGTGCGAACTAATCACGAGGAGGAATTAGCTGAAGTCAAGACTCAACTCATCTCTTTTGATTTGATGCGTGAGTGAATTTTATCTTTGTAATGTTCTTTTGACAAGAACAAGTTTGTTTTGTATCACTTTCTTTTAGCTCTTAAATAAAAAAGTGATATTGGTCCCTCATTGTTTCTTGCATTTGTCATGTTTTGATTTTGAGTAACAAATCACGAGAAACGCCCGAGGTGTATTCATGACTTAACATAGATTTCCACAATAGCTCTGATTTAGAAAATTCTCTTTACTATCGTTTAGGATAATTCTAGAAAATTCCAAACTGTTGGGGATAAATGTTTGATTATTCTCCCAGAACAGAGCTAAAGAGTAGAATTATTCCTGTGTTATTTTGGCTTCAAACAATGAAAGAAGTCTATGAGCGCCTGAGGTGTAAGTTTAACTTAGCGTGAAAAATATTGAAATCAGGGCAATTTTGAGGACTTGTCGCTCTATTGAGAGAATCGATAAGTTGATTTTGTCAGAGGTGTAATTTTAACGTGACAGGAGAAATATTGTGATCAGGGAAATTTTGAGGACTTATCGCTCTATTGGGGAGAGTCGATAAGTTAATTTTGTCAGAGGTGTAATTTTAACATGACAGGAGAAATATTACGATCGGGGCAATTTGAGGACTTATCGCTCTATTGAGAGAATCGATAAGTTGATTTTGTCAGAGGTGTAATTTTAACGTGACAAGAGAAATATTACGATCAGGACAATTTTGAGGACTTATCGCTCTATTGGTGAGAGTCGATAAGTTAATTTTGTCAGAAATGTAATTTTAACATGACATCTGTGGGGAAAATATATATATATATATATATATATATATTTGTCTCGCTGGGGATAATGACATCTGTGGGGAAAATATATATATATATATATATATATATATTTGTCTCGCTGGGGATAATTGCTAAGTGTTTTATCATCAGAGCGATGAATTGTGATACTTGTGGTTTGAACAAGATTTTGGGGAATTTTATTACTCGATTGAAAACTGATTATTTATTACTCTGCTGAGGAGAGCTAATAAATTGACAATGATTTGAATGATTTTGGAGACTTATCGTTCTATTAATGAGAATTGATAAGTGGATTCTGACAGAGAAGTTATAGCCGTACTGGTATTGATGCCAGCTAAACTTAAACTCTGTGGGAATGATGATCGTCGGGGGTGTAATATTAACCTGATGGATATTTAAATTCAACTGAGGAGATACAAAGGTTTAGTAGTACTCCATTAGAAGAATTCATGAACTTATAGCATAAGTGTCATGTTTGAGAGCCCAAGGATATATTCTTCATTTGGGAGAATTGTAATCATGTTTGAGAGCCCAAGGATATATTCTTCATTTGGGAGAATTGTAATGCGAAGGTGACCTTCGCGTTTGCGGTTTCGAAACGCGAGGTTTGAGGCCTTCGTAATACAGGCTTAGGCTTTGCATTTGGGAATTTGAACGCGGTTGTGAACTTCCCGTTTCGAAGATGGTTGGGATTCACTCCTAGAATCCCGTGCCATCTTAACAGCTTGATGGCTGTTATAAATAGACCTGAGTGGTCATGTCAACGGTCACTTGTCTCTTTTTATTTTCGGCTATTTCCAAGAACGAGAACTCTCGTTTGATTTTGGCGAGACCTCCGACGAACTTCGTCTCCCTCGTTCAACAGCGCTTCCTCCGATTGATTGTATCGATGGCGCCACGGAGAGTGGGTTCTAGCTCTAAGAAAGTCGCCGGAGCGACTTCCGAAACGCCGTCGGCTGAGGACGCCGGCGGTGTTCTTATTCCGAAAGTCGCCGGAGCGACTTCCGAAACGCCGTCGGCTGAGGACGCCGGCGGTGTTCTTATTCCCGCGGGAACGTTACCGTCATCGTCGCCGTCGTAGGGGCCTCCCTGTCGTGGTAAGTGCTGACCGAAATAACTTGCCTTGACAAGTTCTCTGAAAACCCTAGATGAGTTCTTGATAACGAGGAAGATGACTCGTTTCTGCTTAATGAAACGCGGAGTTGGGATTCCATGTGGGTCTCAACCCTCGCGTTTAAACTTTTCAACACGAGGTTCGACTCTCGCGTTTAAGATTCTTGACACGAGGTTCAACCCCTGCATTTAAGAATTCTAACGCAAGGCTCAACTCTTTGTATTTCAGAATCTGTGTTTATGTAAGTAGTTTATTTTCAGCTACTAATCTCTGCTTTTGATTGTACAGTGCTCCTTCCAAACGTGATGCTTTTGCAAGAGCATCATTTTGGGTATATCGACGGACCTGACGCGAATGAAATTTTTAGTCTCCAGAACAGAATTCTGCTATGTACTTTCTCTGACTCGGAGAGGACAGACATGATTAAGTTCCCCCGATGTTCTACTCTCAGGATTATGATCACTGACTTAGACATGGAGACCCCTACCGGTCGTGCCCAGTTCCCCAAACCAGCGTTCATATTCGGAGATCGTATACCAGTCGATGATCACCTTACACATGCAGAAAATTCAAAGCTGCTACGGAGAGTTGATAATTGCTTCTTCCTCCCAAACATGAAGAGGATGTACCCACTCTCCTATTTCTTGAATGTGAGCTGTCGTCGGGGTTTGACTTTTGACATAGTCAAGGAGAAAGAGAATGTGTCGCTTGGATTTGGTCGGCGAGCTCGTATACAAATCGGGGGACAACTCAAGGGGCTGAGACCCGGCTTATTTGAGAAGAAGGATCTGGTTCAGGAGACACCAGGTCCAGCGAACATTTTTATTCGCCAATTCATTGCAACTCAGGGTGAATTCTCTACCCAGATGTTCAGATCTCCAGGATGGGTTTGTTCTAGAGAATAAGGTTGGTGGACCCGTATGGTTGACTTCGTTCTTGAGGAGCTTAAGGAACCACTCGCTCAATCGGGTCTCACTGTTCCCATGTTAGCTACTCGACGGGGGGTCGTGCAGAGTTATCACAATTTCTTCGCTATGTTGGAGAAATATAATCCGGACAGCTGCACGTTCTTCACACCTATAGGGGAGTTAGGCTTTGCTCTCCATGAGATGCAAGCAGTATCGGGATTACCGTTTGGTAGAATGCCCTACGAGAAATTCATCCCTACCACCGAAGAGCTTTCCCGACTGAGGGTGGCGCATCCAGAAATTTACACTACTTTCTGGGAGCTGATGTGCCACTTCCACATATGTGCTCAAGTCTTGGGGATGCGTGGAGGGGGCATTATGCATACCACATGGGCGGAATATCTTTTTCAGAATTTAAACTGGAAAGAGATAGCTGTATCTCGTGTTGCAACCATTTCTTCTAAGGACGCCAAAGCTCGAATTAAGGCTTCCAGTGCTACCTACAAGACAGAGCATGCAGAGGATGATTTTGAGGCTGGTGTGGAATTTGAAAGTTTCCACTACTAAGCCACAGCTCCTATTTCTGACACGGTTCTTCTTGCGGGCTTCTTCATGATTTAGTTGAAGCGGTGCGTAGTACCGTTGAAACCAGCTGAGGCAATACTAGCTGAGGTTGTGTATCCAGCTGTTTTGCTAGCGCATGGGAGACCTGTGAGTCTCCTTACTTCCATGGTAGGTTGCATACAAAACGGCCTAAGGATGTTAACCTCAGAACTTCTCGGTGAGTCTCCTTACTTCCATGGTAGGTTGCATACAAAACGGCCTAAGGATGTTAACCTCAGAACTTCTCGGTGCTTCGGGAATTAAAGCTACTAAGAAGAAGGCTGGGAAAGCTCCTCAACCACGTATACCAGTGCCGTATACGTATTTAGTGGCCTAGTTCATGTTGCATTACCCTTCGTTGATGACGGGAGTGTATGAGGGTGATGACACTTATATTCCCTTCGTACATAGATTGGAGTCGGCCACGTGGACTAATTCCTATATAGTCAGGGCTCAACAGCTTCTGTCCCGGGAAAACAATTACCGGATTTTTTGTTGTGCTCCTAATTTTGACGGGGCTGACGTGGAGAATGCCCCCTTCACGGACTTGCTTTTTGAGGGCTCATCTTCTTTGGAAGAGGGCACATTTAGATGACTTCTTATGATCAGGTTGGGCTATCTGGTCTATCGCTTGCGGGAGAAGTGCATCATCGAGCCTTACACGCCTTCTAGATTTGCTAGACAGTTTGGATATGACTAGCTTTACGTTGGCAATCCCAACCCGGCGTTGGCTCAAATTGGGAATTTATATGAGGGGGCCCGTGCATGGTATTTCTTCTCCGCTGGGGGACCCACGCGCAATTTACTTTACCCAATTCACCGCCTGGCTGTTCCACTGTTGTCGATTTTCACAACTGGTATGATGAAGCTTCTCAAATCCTTGGATATGATATTTACACTTCTTGTATAAATGAGATTCGGGAATTATATCGTTCTAGGAGCGGTTCTACGAAGACTCGTCTACCGGGGATAGAAGAATATTTATCTTGTGAACAGGAAGTGACTGGAGCCGTTGAAGCCCCTAGGGATTCACCCACCATAGACCCTTCTGAGGAAGAGGTTCCTATAGGGATCGAAGAGGGAACAGAAATTGCTGATTCCCCCGAAGACGAGGCGGCTGAGGAGATACCTACAGAAGCGCCCGTTCCTGAACCTCGTTCTTTGAGATCAGGTAAGAAGGCTCTTTCTGCTACCGAGGAAGGTGAGTACGACAGGAGAATTCGTAAACGAATACCTGTCATGGCCAAAAATTCCAAAAGGGCCAAGTTAATGGGGGATGAGATGAAGTCTGCGCCCGTTGAGCGTTTAACTGATGAAGAGGACGAAATGCCCCAATCGATCCCTTCTATTCCTGAGGATGCTGGAGCTGAAAAGGTATCGCCCATTGAGGGTTCTGAATCCGCTTCCCTTCCTTGTACTCAAGATCAAAGCACATATGAAGGTCATCCTTCTGAGGTTGCTCTTCTACCTGCTCGGGATGAATATGCGGGTCCAATCTATCCAACCATTCCTCCTCCACGCTCAAGAGCTCTGAAGAAATTAATTGAGGAATTGGAATACTGGATACAAATGACTATTGATCTCGTCAGCCTTGGGGGTGCTTCTTTTGAAGATTGTGAACCCATCCTGACCAAGTGTTTGGACAAAATCAAGGATAAAGGGGATGCATCATGGACTGAGCACTGTCAAGGGGGTATCACAATCTTGAAGGCAGAGTTGGCAGCTTTCGAGGAACTGCAACACACCAATTTGGACTCTAAAATGGAGCTGGCTCTTTCTTTGGCTGCAATTTCGAAGGTACATCATCAAGGAACCCTTCGCAGGGACTTATCTGATAAAAAGGCCCGCATAACAATCTTAAGGAAGCAACATTCTCAAGCATATGCTAACATCAAAAGTGTTGCTTCTGACATTCGCACTATTGAAGAAGTTATTGCTCGATTAGAGGCCGAGTTGGACCAAAAGAAATCCAATTGGTCCAATATGAGGATGTTAGAAAAGGACTTGAGCTCCAAAGCGGCCAGATTTATACCGATTTCTATCGTACGCTCCATGCGGCTGAGAGAATTCGCAAAGATATTGTCGCTGCTGCTCCTATTGAAGCAGAACTCAGAAGGGAGATTGAAGGACAGGTCCGAGCAGCCCACCAGAAGAAACTTTCTGCCTTCAAGTCCAAGTTGAAATCTCTTAGGTTGATGAAGCCCGATGCTTAGGGTTTTGCACTGTTTTTGGTTGAGGAATATTTTTGTATCGTTTTCACTTCGATTGTCATCACTTTGTGTTTAGATTAACAATATTGAATGAAAATGATATCATTTTACCTTTCTTCGTCTCTTTTGTTGGAATCTAATTCAGGACAATGAAGAGTAATGCAAATGCTATAAGTGTAGTGTTAACTTAGCATAAAATTGAAATCCTCTTTATTATCACTTAGAATAATTCCATAAAATTTCAATCATCAGAGGTGTAGTGTTAACATGACGACATGCAAAATAGGGAAATTAAACATTTATTCCCGAAATACATTCTAACTTGACAACCCCCAGTCTAATTTGACTAGCATTTAACGGAGAAGGAAGGGGGCTACATGATTTACGGGAAGTATCTCTTAAGGAATTTCCCGTTAATTGGCATCATGAGCCTGTCTCCTTTTTGATCGATGAGGCGATAAGCTCCATTCGAATAGACTGATTCTATCATGAAGGGCCCTTCCCATTTGGGATTGAACTTCCCTTTGGTTTTGTGTGTCATTACCATGGGTCGTCTGTTAGCCAAAACTAAATCGCCTTTCTTAAAAATCCGTTCTTTAACCTTTTTGTTGTAGGCTTTAGAAATACGGGCTTGATATAACTCGATCTGTTGCTGAGCTTGAAGTCGTTTGTCGTCTAAGGCTTCAAGTTCTTGCAGACACCGTTGATGTTTTTCTTCTTCTGTTAGTCCAGTTATAATTGTGACTCTCAGGGAAGGGATTTGAATCTCAAGTGGCAGTACAGCTTTGCAGCCATATACTAAGGAGAACGGCGTAGCTCTTGTAGGGGTCCTCACCGTAATGCGATAGGCCCACAAACATTCGCCGAGTCTTTCGTCCTAATCACGTCGGTTCTTAGAAATGAATTTTTTGAGAAGTTTCACAATGGTTTTGTTAAAAGCTTCTACAAGACTATTCGCTGGCGGATAATACGCCGTAGATGCGACACTTTGGATTCTAAATTTATCACAAAATCTCTGAAACCCAAAACTGACGAATTGTGTCCCATTGTCATGGACTATTCATCTCGGGACTCCAAAACGGTAGATGACGTGATGTTTGATGAACTTGATTACATTTGAAGTCTTGACTTCTTTCAACGGGATTGCCTCCGCCCATTTGGAGAAATAGTCGGTCACAGCTAGAATGAACCGGTGTCCCTTGGACGTCGGAGGGGAAATCGGTCCCACGATATCCATACCCCACATTTCGAATGGCCAGGACGCCGATGTGGGGTGTAAGTTCCCAGGTGCTTGGTGGATGAAGTCCCCATGAATTTGGCACGCGTGACAACGTTTAGCATAGTCAACTGCGTCTGAGAACATCTTTGGCTAATAATAGCCGATTCGTCGAAGGCGATCTCCTAATTTAGCTCCGAGCTGATGAGCTCCGCACATTCCGTCGTGAGCTTCCTTGAGGGCTTCTTCTGCTTCCTTCCGAGAGAGGCATCTAAGCAAAACTCCATCATATGATTTACGATACAGGATTTGAGAGACTGCATCGTAATAGAATCGGAGGGCCTTTCGTTTGATAGAGGCCGCTTCCTTAGGGTCATCGGGCAGGATTCCGTATAGGACGTAGTCAATATATGGAAATCTCCAATCCCTAGATTCGAACTCCATAGAGGTTGTACAGACTTCTCCTGTCATTGTCTTGTCTGGGTTTTCCTCTATAGGAATCTTGTAACAGTATAGCTCGCGTCCTGTGACTGGAATCATTATTTCAGCCCCTGGTGGCAATGCTAGTGAAGTTGCCAAAGAGGCTAAAGAGTCTGCATAAGCATTCTGAGCTCGTGGAATGTATTCGATAAAGAAACCTTCGAACTTCTTAGCTTGCTTTAGCACTGCAAAGTAATACGGGATCAGATCCTCATGACGTACTTCGTATTCCTCTCGGACTTGATTAACGATGAGCTGAGAGTCACCGTAAGCTTCAAGGTGCTGAATATTAAGTTCTTCGGTCTCGGACTTGATTAACGATGAGCTGAGAGTCACCGTAAGCTTCAAGGTGCTGAATATTAAGTTCTTCGGCAAATTGCATTCCTAATAACAGAGTGAGAGTCACCGTAAGCTTCAAGGTGCTGAATATTAAGTTCTTCGGCAAATTGCATTCCTAATAACAGAGTATTATACTCGGCTACATTGTTGGTGCAGTGTTCGATTAGGAAAAATCCTCTTGGGATTACGTGACCGTTCGGAGAGATTAATACTACTCCTACTCCCGCAGTGATTGCTCCATGAGGGTTTGCTCTAGATGCACCGTCGAAGAATAATTTCCACACTTGCGTAGTTTCTTGAGTTACACAAGCTTCAGCGACTTCGTTAGGCAATTCTTCATATAACTTAGATGTCCCTGGCACCAGATGATCAGCTAAGAAATCTGCCAATGCTTGACCCTTGACCGCTTTTTGGGGCATGAATTGCATGTCATATTGTGACAAGAGAATGCCCCATTTGGCGAGTCGGTAGTTTAGAGATGATGGCTTCGTCATCAGCACTCTCAAGGGATTCACCTTAGAGATGACGTGAATCGTTTTTCCAACTAGGTAATGTCGCATCTTTTGAACCGCGAATACCAAAGCGAGACATTCTTTTTCGACCAGGTTATACCGGTGTTCGGCTCCCATCATGGACCTGCTTAAGTAGTAGACAGCTTGCTCTTGCCCTTGATCGTTGTTCTGGGCCAACAAAGCTCCAAGAGAATGTTCCATGGCTCTCACATACAACAGGAATGACTTTCCTGATATTAGGGCCACGAGAACTAGCGGTTGAGTGAGGTATCTCTTAATCTCCTCGAATGCTTTTTTACATTCTCCATCCCAGACAAAGGATACTCCTTTCTTCATGAGCTTAGAGAAAGGTTGGCAACGCCCTGAAAGATTCGATATGAATCTTCGAATGTAGGCCAGCCTGCCTTACAGACCTCTGAGCTCTTTGAGATTCTTCGGAGGTAGCATGTCTTGAATAGCACACACTTTCTCTGGATCAAGAGAAATTCCCTTGGAGGTAACAATAAATCCCAGGAATTTTCCGCTTGATACTCCGAGGAACGATTTTGTCGAGTTCATCTTCAGCTGATACGCTCGCATGATCTCGAACATTGTCTTCAGATCTGCAAGATGATCACCTTTACATTGGCTCTTCACTGCTATATCATCAACGTAGCACTCAATCTTTTTTCGTAGGTATTCGTGAAAAATTGTGTTCATTGCACGTTGATAAGTTGCACCTGTGTTTTTTAGGCTAAAGGGCATCACTGTGTAGCAATACACCCTCAGTGGTGTTCTAAAACCAGTATGTTTTTCGTCTTCCGGGTGCATCTTGATCTGATTGTATCCGGAGAATTCGTCCATGAAAGACATTCTTTCATATCCGCATGTGTTGTCAATTGTAGGGTGTAAATTTTGATCTCTCGAAAATAAGGAACTTCGTTTATATTGATAAGAAGGCTTATTACAAACTAATAAATGGAAATTATAACAGAAGCAGAGGGAATGCCCCCTTGTTTAGTGTGGGGACTTTTGGTAGCTACAGGATGCTTCGCTCGATGCTCGTGTCGAGTCTGCTTCCCTTGGACCGTTTGATCGAGGTTGCTGGGGAGCTTCAGTACGCAGTAGAAGCTTGGGTCGATAAAGTTCGGATCTTCTAGTTCACCGGCGATCAGGGCTCAGAACTAAGAAGTGGTGCTGCAATGCAAAAATTATGCAGAGAGCTTGGTCTCGATGCATGTCCCAAAGTTTTTCGACCTCTTTTAAAGGTTGCTGGAAGAGGCTCTTAAATGAAAGAGAGGCAGTTTGGTTGTTCCTTGAATTATGGGATGTGACCATACATTGTTCAGAGATATCCTGCTGTTCACATGTACCATGAGTGGTCATTCCAGGAGCCGTGTTTTGCATCACGTCACGTAGGAGTGGGAAAGCCCCTCCTCGTATGTGTGACAACGGCTGTCAGATACTCGAGTGGATCTGACCAACTCACCGAGCGCCGGCGGCTCTCGCCCCTCGCTTGGACAAGTGAGGTAAGTTGCATTTATGAGGGTGCAGGTTGATTTGGCGTTTGTCCGATCACTTGTACTATGAGCAGCCATTCGACGGGCCTGAAGTACCGTGTCTTCTCTCTTCAGGTCGAGAGAGGTGGGAAAGCGGGTTCCCGGTACTTGAGTGGGCTTGCACAGCTCGCCGAATGCCGGTGGATCCAGCTCTTGACTCGGACAGCCGAGGTGAGCTACATTTATGAATGTTCAGGTCGACTCGACACCTGCCCGATCACTCGTACTGTGAGCGGCCACTCGACGGTCTTAGAGTACCGTGCACTCTCCTCTTCAGGTCGAGAGGGGTGGGAAAGCCCGTCTCAGCACGTGGGGTAGCAGATACCTAGCTATACTGGTGGCCTCGAGGTTTGCTGGCGAATTTGACTACAGACTCGGTCAGGCGGGTTGTGATAAAAGGTGAATTCCCGTGGCTTGGGCGACTTCTCCTTGCAGGCGAATTTCTCACAAGCTTATGAAGGTATTTTTTACCATCTACAAGACCCCCTTCAAAGTTTTCAGACCTAAACCGGCTTGCGTGTGGTCTGGAATACTTTGAATAAAGAAGTTCTTGGTGAAACAAGTACATTTGGTTTCTTTTAGGACTTTTAGCAAACCCTCAGCTATCAACGGGTTTGATATGCCTTTACCGATTACCGTTTGAATCGGGCTAGCCATACTATTCCCCTTAGTATGATGAGTTGTCGAGTAGTTTCTCTTAGACTTGATGCTAAGATTTCTACTCTAAACCCCAGCCATTCGAGACGTGGGCTTAAGCGAGGTCATCTCGTTGGCGGTTCAAGGCTCGGGACAAGTCGTGTTATTTGTCGTTTGTCTCCAAGGGAGAATGAGCCGTTCAGGCAAAGTTAGGTTTTGGAGGCGAAATTCTTCTCGACTTGCGGATTTGGGTCGAGTTTTCGCAGGTGAGACCTTTCCTTTGGGCGAAACTAGGTTCGGTGTGGGTTGTTAGCCCTTATGTTTTGATGATGTTCTTACAACCACCATTATCGGTACTAATGGCTTATTGAGTGTAAATGTAGTAAATTCCTTTATTAAGCTCGTTAGTGCCATCAATGGAGGATGGATGGAATATACGCTACAACGAAGATATCCAAAGGAGGAGGAGGCCAAGAGATGAAGCAACGTTATTTCAAGAACGTCAAATTCGATTAAAAGCTTCATCCGATTCAAGCTATATCAAAGCTCAAGTATTGTTCTCTATATGAGGATATTAGCTTTCTTTTGCTTTTCTCTCTAGTGCTAGAATGTAGGCAAAGAGTTACTGATTTTACTTGAAGCTATTGGGAATCACACACACGTTTTCATACTTGTATTTTTTAAGCGTTTTCACAAAATACTATTTTTCACAAGTATGAGGACCTATCTGCAAAATTCTTCTTTCAAACAATTTGTTTTTAGTATTAAAAACATTTTATAAAGTTTCAGAATTTTCAGAGGTCAAATAAATATTTTGCAAATATTTCAAGTTGATCAAAAATCTGTTTTCTGCAAAATGTCAGAAAGCGGTCGACCGGTCCGGTCGACCGCTCCCATGACCATTCCTCAGAATTTTCTAGGCGCCGGTCGACCGACGATGGCTCTGTTTGTTTTCTAAGTTTCCATAGCGGCTGGCGGTCGACCGAATTTTTCGGCCGGTCGACCGACTAAGTTTTTCGGTCGACCGAAGGTTTATTTTGGACGACCAAAATTTCCTTCAGTCAACCGCGACTTTTTAAAACGGTCGTTTTGCCTCGTTTGTTGTGCTTTCACTTAATAGTGTTTGGCACAGTCTGAGCTAACAATCTGAAAAGAAGATTATCTTCCTAAATGGGAAGATTGAGTTTTGTTTTAAAATGATTTAATCTCTTCTATAAAAACCCCCCAGACTTCTTCTTCTTCCTGAGCCCTAACGTTTGCAAAAAACCAGAGAGAGCTTTTTGTTTCCTGAGAAAAATTTTCAAAGCATGTTTTCTCTCTGTTTTAAGTGTGATTCACTTCCCAGCTTCAGTAAACCTTCTCTTTGCTATAGGGGCTGTGTAAAGAGAGGTTCTTGCATCTTTTCTTCTGCTGTGTGAGTGAGATCTTGTGTAGATCAACTGTGAGGGAGTGTGATCTGTTGAGATCAACCTGTGTAGTGAGAGAGATCGTGTGGGATCGCTGTGTAGACGAAGTTCCGGCTTCCAAACCGGGTGTGTAGTGGATTTCTCCTCGAGAGTGGGGAGCGGGGACGTAGGCCAGAGGGCCGAACCTCGTTAACACATCGCGCGTCAAGGATAACAAACCCCTAACCCTATCTCTCTTACTTTAATTGCTTTACTGTTTTGTGGTTTGCTTGTGCTTAATTTTTATTGCATATTAGAGCCTCTTGACCCTAATCACCCCCCTCTAGGGTCCAACATGGGTGAGCCACGCGTTCGCTGGTGGGCTTCGTGCTTTCCAGCTAAGGCGGCGCGGTTCCGTCACGTCGCGCTCATTTCGACAATCTGATGTAAGCTTTGTGCGTCTCGTCTGAATCGTGGCCGTGGTTTTCGAACCCAACCATCGGATACAACCGTGGATTTCGGCTCGGGTTCCGGGTTTTCGACCGGCCCGTTTCCCGTCTTGACGTGGCACTTCGAAATGTTGGGGGCAATCTGGGCCGTTGATTTCGATTGTGGTCACGTTTCTCGTCTGCCAGTGTTTTGCTTTTTGAGGGCGATCATGGCCACGTTGGCAACCCCGCCTTTAAATAGGCTGTTCCCTTCCTTTGAGGGTTACCGTGCTCAGGAATCTTGAAAATTTTCTAAGGAGAGAGAGTTCCCGCTTAATCCCCTCAATGGCGCCAAAATCTAAGAAGTGTGTTGCGAAGGGAGGAGGTCCCAGACGCTATTCCGACCGCCTCGCCGCCGGTGCACCCGCCAGCGTGCCTGAGACACACTTGGGTAAGTCAAGAGGTTCGTCTGACGACCTTGTGTAGGTTACAGACATCGGGTTGGGAGGGTGAGCATCGCTTGTCCTCCCTGGATTCAGTCATCTTTTGGCAGCTTCCCCGACTTAGGGCAAAGTCGGCCCCTTTTTGGGCGGATTTCGTACTTATAGAGGACGATTTCTGTCTCTACAGGGGAATTTAACCTTTATTGGGTGAAGGCGAACTCATTTTTGAGAGGCGAGTTTGACTTTTTCTCTGGTAAAGGGGAGTACCATTTACACAGGCAGATCTCGTTCTAGTTAAGCGGATTTCACCTCCTGACAGGCGAATTCGCCCGTCTTTACTTGATTGGCGGATTTACCCTTAGGGCGGATTCTGTCCTGATTCTTTGGTTCTTTCTTGCAGCGACCTTTTCTGACGAAGCTCTTCCGAAGGGACGGTGCCTCCCTGATTTCCCTCCTTGGATCCGGTGCCTGCGTTCTCTGCTGATAAGCCAAATGGCTTGATAAAGAGAGTCACTGATGGGCACCATCTAACGCTACGTGAGTTGACCACCAACGCGGTGTTGACAGACAAGGCCAGGACAGAGTTACAAAAGCCCCAGTTCTTGTTCGGCGATGCCGCGACTTATCCTTCCGCCCTGCTGATCAAGGAGAGCAGGTGGCTCCGCGCAATGGACGGGGTCCACTACTATCTTCCCAACATGCCGAGAGGGTTCTCTATCGTTGAGCTGCGTTCCCTCGTGGTCCCGAGGATGATGAATTGGGATTTGACCCCAACTCAAGACGGGGTGACTTGCGGCATCTTTACAGGCTCCACAGCTGGGTACGGGGTAGAGAGCTCTTGTAAATGGGTGACTAGCCTGCGTCCGGGCCTACCTTCCAACGAGGCGCCCACTGGGGAGATGACGACGGTCGCGGAGACTTTCCATCATCGTTTCTTCTAAGCCGGCGGGAAATTTCCCCCAAAGGATTTCAGAGCTCCGGGGTGGATCTACTCTACGCCCGGCAGCAAGACCTGGTGGTCCAAGATTACCGACTACATTTTGGTCGAGAATTCTGATCTTGCGAACTCAGAGCTGTATTCGGCCATTCAGGCCACTCGGCACGGTCTGAAGATTAATGCTTCCCAGTTCCACAGCATCTTAGATCTGTATTGTGCGGATAGTGGGACATTTTTCACCCCCAATGGTGAGCTCGGTATAGCCCTTCACGAGATGTACGATGTGTCGAGGCTACCGCTAGGAGACTTTCCGTATGAGGAGTATGTTCCTGATCAAGATGAGATCGACCAACTTTCAGACCGCTCCCCTTTGGTGGTCGAGACCCTGTGGGAATTGCTCTGTCACTATCATATATGCCTCAATACCTTAGGGGTGGTCGACCACAAAGGTAAGAAGAAAAGGGCCCCGGGGATCAGCCATAAGAACTGGGCTGATTATTTATTCCCTAAGAACGATGTCAAAGGAAGGCCTGCTCTGCCGCTAAGTGGATGCGACCAGGCTGAAGTGGAAAGGAGGATGGCCGAAGGGGAAGCCACCGTAGCTCTCGAGCATGACGAGGGCGGGTTCAAATCCAGAACGGTCTTCCACTCGTTTCACCACCAGGCCAAGTCCCCTATATCTGGAAAGGCTCTGTTCGCGGGGTACCTCATGTTGTGGCTAAAGAGGTGCGTAATCCCCACTCACTCTTTTGAGGCTCTTCCCGTGGAGGTCGTGTATCCTGTGGTTTGCTTAGCCCACGGGAAGTCCTATTCCTTGGTGTCGGCGATGGTAGCGTATATCCATCGGGGGCTCCGCACCCTGACGGCCTAATTCTGCCGTGTATCGACTATCGATGAGGAGGAAGGAGAGGTCATCAGGACCCCCAACCCTAGGGTGGGGCTGCCGTATACTTATCTGATGACGTGGTTCGTCTACCACTGTGAATGTTTGATGAGCGCCCCCGCGACTCTTCAGGGAGACAGGTTTGTTCCGTTCGTTGAGCACTTGGAGAGGTGCTCTTAGAAGTGTAAAGACATTCCTGACGCACGGAAGACGCTTTCCCATTTCGGCCACTATAACTTTCGCCGTTTCTTTCCTTATTTTAGTGGAGGAGTATACGGGGAGTCTCTTAGAGACGTGCCGACGGCGGATCATCACACAGTTCTTTCCTACGGCGCTTTTCGATGGTTGGTGAACATTCGGCCGGGGTATCATATTCTACAAACAGGCTCCGTGTGCTATCTCGAGCCGTATATCCCTTGCAGATTCGCCCGTCAGTTTGGGTACGACCAATTGTACGTGGGCAACGTCAATCCTTGCCTGCACTTCGAAGGAGGGCTGGTGGATGGAGCTCGGGGATGGTTCTGGACTCATGCTGGTGGTACCCATGCCCGTTTTGAACTACCTGCGAAGGATCGTGATTTGCATCATACTCTCCTGTGCTGCCGGTGGTATCGGGGTGCCAGCGCTAATCCCGACGGCTTCTGGTTCCAGGGCTCGTGTCTGGAGGAGCACGGGTGTCTTCCCAGAAGGCCTCTTCGTACTTCGAGGCGGAGGGGTCGCCAAACTACTAAGGAGTGGTTTTCAGAGGACCCGGCTGAAGACACTGAGGGCTGCGACGTGGGTCCAGACGAATCTGAGGCGCCCGAGGCCCGAGCTCCCTCTCCTAGTCTTCCGTTAGACCCCCAAAGTGAGCGGGGAGAATCTGACGAGTTAATCCGGGGGGGTGAGCGACTGGAACGAGCCCGGAGCACATTAGCTGGGTGGATGGGGATGCCCCTTCTACCTCCGAGTAGTTCGCTTATCTCTAAGCGGCAGCGGGAGATGGTGGCGGAGGGCTCCAGAGCGGAAGCGGCCAAGAAGGCCCGTTGCGAGGAGACTGTTAAGACCGCCAGAACGACGGAGGGTCAGGATGATGTTGTCTCTGGGGCTGGAGCTACTCTCCGGTGACCTTGAAGGACACTCCTCCTTCATCTGGTGTGGGGCCACAGGCGGGGGTTTCAACGACTCCTACGCCCGCACCAGGAGGTAATTTTTTTAGTGCGGTACTCTCGGGTACAAAGTCGGACCTGCATCTTCTGACATTTGTGTCGAATTTGTGCAGGTGCAGCTGAGAGAGTGATCTCTATTCCTTCGGATGAAGAGGGGGGAACTGGAGATGGAGAAGAGCTCGGTGATTCAGGTAAGTATAGGTTTTAGTGTTGTTGATCCTTCTGAGCCGAAGGGGCATTTGTCAATCTTTTCTTTGCATCCGCAGTCAACCCTTCCCAGGAAGCTACTGGCAAAGAGGATCCCCCTTCTTGGGAGGGCCATTCGGCCGGAGAGACGGGTGAATCCGAGGCGGATGATGACGTCTCGATTCATGAGGTGCTATCGGGCGAGGAAGAGACGTCGGCTCCTGAAGACACGTCCGGCCGACAAGGGGGAGTCCCTGCTC